>NC_057809.1:305148845-305182524 GCF_018294505.1 Triticum aestivum
AGTTCATCACCCCAGCCAAGAACAGACCCTCGCGAGGCTATTCTTCCTTGTATCATTCATCATCATCAGCCCAAGAGGCAATCCACCACACCACACACTGGAGTAGGGTATTACACCACAACGGTGGCCCGAACCAGTATAAACCCTGTGTCTCTTGTGTTGTTCTTTCCATAGCTTAGATCTTAGCGAGGCGGAGGGGTGCAGGTAGGTAGGAAGCGAAATTTCTGCGTGCACCCCAGTGTTCGAACCTCAAGGGTCTGCCGGAACCCGAAATCCAACAGCGAATTTCAAGCCGATGTGGAGGCTATTTTCGATGACCCGAGAAGTCATCGTCGGTGCAGCGGCCGAGCTGGCGGTCATGACGAAGCCACCTAGTCGGAGAGTTTGGCCTACAGCCAGGGCTCCCCCAGAGGTGATGTTGTCCTTGACAACGAGATGAGCCATCCCTCCTTATGATGACGACACAGTGGAACTGTCAATGAAAGCACCAATGTTGGCGTCAAAACCGGCGGATCTTGGGTAGGGGGTCCCGAACTGTGCGTCTAAGGCGGATGATAACAGGAGGCGGGGGACACGATGTTTACCCAGGTTTGGGCCCTCTTGATGGAGGTAATACCCTACGTCCTGCTTGATTGTTCTTGATGATACGAGTATTACAAGACTTGATCTACCATGAGATCATAGAGGCTAAACCCTAGAAGCTAGCCTATGGTATGATTGTATGTTGTCCTATGGACTAAACCCTCCGGTTTATATAGACACCGGAGGGGGCTAGGATTACACAGATTTGGTTACAAGGGAGGAGATCTACATATCCATATTGCCTAGCTTGCCTTCCAGGCCAAGGAGAGTCCCATCCGGACACGAGACGAAGTCTTCAATCTTGTATCTTCATGGTCCAACAGTCCGGCCAAAGGATATAGTCCGGCTGTGTGGAGACCCCCTAATCCAGGACTCCCTCAGTCATCTTGTGCTCCAGCATCCCTCCTCTGCCCTGCTTAGTGCAGCCGTAGGCACGGCTCTGACTGCCCGTGCACAAGTAAAGGGGTGCAAAAGGAGAGCCCCTACTTTTGTACACCAACAGGAGCCCCCAGGCCTGGGCCACACATAAGGGCAACGCGTTCTTTGGCTAGGCCCAGAACGGTGTGCGGGCAGGTGGGGCGGATTTCTACCGCAGTAACTTCTTCGTCCGTTGTGATTCCCCATGACTTGCGTTGAACGCGCGACGTGGGGGGTCATGCATGACGTGTGGGTCATCCGTGGGGCAGTTTCCGCACACATGCGTCACATCGTGGTAAAGAGGTGCCTCGCGCCTTCCCCGTAAAAAGGAGCAACCGCGGGCGCGCTGCTCATTTAGCCCCTATGCCCTCTCCAATCTCGGAACCGTCGCCCCCTTCTTCTTCTTCTTCCTCAATCCCTTGCTCTCGCTCGCTGCCGCCGCATTTTCGCTGCCCTTTCTCCTCCACCTCTCGCAACTGCCATGGCACCCAAAACCAGCAAAGGGAAAGGAGTGGCCAAGGATACTGGGGGGACGGAGCCGTCGGAGAGCAAGTCGGCAGCGTGGAGGACGCAGCTCGCCTACTTTCCCCCGATAGTCGACGTGGTCCACCTCTGGGACAACTTGAAGCCCCTTTGGGGGTGCAAGACAAGGGGAGAGTCAATGGGGCATCCGGCCACGCGCATCATCCCCGTTGATTGCGCCAAGGACGCCCCGAATTGGTACCCATTCTTCGTCGACTACTTTTCCTGTGGCCTCTGCCCCCTTCCTCTGATTTCTTCAACGACATCATGCACACCTACGGCTTACGAGGTACGAGGACGTTTGGAGGGTGCTGTTCAAGGGCGCCGAGGTACATCCTTCCCTCACCGAGGACTGCGGACTCAGTGCAAACGCCGCGCCAATACGGTAAATTTTTATATTTCACAGGATATCCATTTGCCCTAGTTTAATCATGTGTGGGGTCTAAGTCTTCCATGCCTTTAACAGGACTGGGTGAAGACAGTGAAGCAGATCGATTGCCCCGCCCCCCTGCCGGAAGATCCTACAGATGCTCTCCCGACAGAGATGCTGGTTCCGGCACCTTACGAGGTGTCGGTGAAGAAGGCAAAGAAGAAGGCTGCAGGGACTCGAGAGGGTCTCCGGCGCAAGGTTGTATTGGACTCATCGTCCGATAACTCCGACGCGCCCTCCTCCCACGAAAACGAGGAGGAGGAAGAGGAAAGTTCCCCCCCCCCCCACCAGCCAGGGGAGACAAGAAAAGCAAGGCCGACCCAAACGGGAAGGCCGAAGGGTCCAAGAAGGGCAGGACCCTCCCTCCGGACTGCTCCACAACGGCCGCCTACAGCGGCGACGAGTGGCTACCCAGGGTAAAGCCCCTGGCGAAGTCGTAAGTATCCGGACACCATTGTAATTCATAGTATGTTTTACTGCACCGCTTCTCCTCATGCCAAACATGATTATGCTGTCCTTCCCGAGCTCATCTCAATGTATCTTCGTCGAGCGGTTCGTTGGACTCGTCGGATATGAACAGCGGTTCTCTTCCGACCGCCTCCACCCCTTGCCCTGTGGACAACGTTGAGGTGTTGTCTCAACAGGCACCAGGCCAAGGGGAGGCAGTCCTGGGGGCGCCTCGAGGCGACCTTCCGGACCCTGGGCGCAAAGGGAGCCAAACTCCCATGGGCTCTAGGTTCGGCCCCCAGCCGAACACTGCACCGGAATCTTCGGTGGTTCTGGACTCCGGCAGGACATAGTTATTTTTATTGCCTTTTATTTTACTTTGCATCTTTATCATAAAAATACCAAAAATATTATCTTATCATATCTATCAGATCTCACTCTCGTAAGTGACCGTGTAGGGATTGACAACCCCTTATCGCGTTGGTTGTGAGGATTTATTTGTTTGTGTAGGTGCGAGGGACTCGTGCGTGGCCTCCTACTGGATTGATACCTTGGTTCTCAAAAACTGAGGGAAATACTTACGGTACTTTGCTGCATCACCCTTTCCTCTTCAAGGGAAAACCAACACGGTGCTCAAGAGGTAGCAGGTTGCCACCCGCTGCTGCCTCCAAGCACCATCGATGCATCCCTGTGGTTAACGCCTTCATCGAATACTCAGGGGTCACCTTCAGTAAGTGGTACCCCAAGTGCAGCATTGACCCTTGAAGACCCCTGCCCCGTGTACCATCCTATTGCTATCACTGGACACCGAGTTTCAATCGTCACGGTCCGTTTCATCTATGTAAAACCCAAGAGAGTGCCAAGATACCAAGTACCACGACGTCGACGACCCTAAAGACCACAAGTACCCTTTGGATACGCCAAGGTCGACTACGCCTGGATATGCAACAAGTACCACTGACCCGAACGTCTACGAACCGTGTACAACTACCGTCGCCGAAGGCCGTTGAGTGAACGTCTACCCACGTCGTGTATTTGACCAAGTTCGATGATGACCTCCGAAGAACTCGGATTCGCCAAGTTCCACTATCACCACCGAGGACCGATTTTACCGCCACTTTCACTATCGTCGAGGAGGCAACAAGCCTCTAGGGTGCGCCCTCGGGGGCGCCCCCTAGCTTGTGGGCCCCTCAGAGCTCTTCTAAATCTAATTCTTGGCCAATAAATTCCCAAATATTCCCAAATGACCAGAAGCGTCCACCAAAATACTTTTCCGCCGTCGTAACCTTCTGGTCCCATGAGATCCCATCTTGGGGCCTTTTTCACGCGGAGGCCATCTACATCAACTCATGCCCCTCCGATGAAGTGTGAGTAGTTTACCACAGACCTACGGGTCCATAGCTAGTAGCTAGATAGCTTCTTCTCTCTCTTTGATCTTCAATACAATGTTCTCCTAGATGTTCTTGGAGATCTATCCGATGTAGTCTTGTTTTGCGGTGTGTTTGTCGAGATCGATGAATCGTGGATTTATGATCAGCTTATCTATGAATATTATTTGAATCTTCTCTGAATTCTTATATGCATAATTTGATATCTTTGTATTTCTCTTTGAATTATCGGTTTGGTTTGGCCAACTAGATTGGTTTTTCCTGAAATGGGAGAGGTGCTTGGTTTTGGGTTTAATTTTGCGGTGTCCTCACCCAGTGACAAAGTAGGGGTAGCGAGGCACGTATTTGTATTGTTGCCGTCAAGGGTAAAAAGATGGGGTTTTCATCATATTGCTTGAGTTTATCCCTCTACGTCATGTCATCTTGCTTAAGGCGTTACTCCGTTCTTATGAACTTAATACTCTGGATACATGCTGGATAATGGTCAATGTGTGGAGTAATAGTAGTAGATGCTGGCAGGAGACAGTCTACTTGACACGGACGTGATGCCTATATTCATAATCATTGCCTTGGATATCATCATAACTTTGCGCTTTTCTATGAATTGCTCGACAGTAATTTGTTCACCCACCATATTATTTGCCTTCAAGAGAGAAGCCTCTAGTGAAACCTATGGCCCCTGGCCTATTTTCCATCATTTATTTTCAGATCTATACAGCAAAAATACTAAAAATATCTCGCTGTAATTTATTTACTTTTACTTTGTTTTAATTTTTAGTAATCTTTTATATATATCTCTATCAGATCTCACCTTTGCAAGTGACCATGAAGGGATTGACAACCCCTTTATCGTGTTGGGTGCAAGTGTTTGATTGTTTGTGCAGGTGCATAGATTGGGGACTTGCTTGTTTCTCCTACTGGATTGATACCTTGGTTCTTAACTGTGGGAAATACTTGTCTCTACATTGCTGCATCACCCTTTCTTCTTCAAGGGAAAAACCAACGGAAGCTCAAGAAGTAGTAGGAAGAATTTCTGGCGCCGTTGCGGGGGAGATCTACATCAAGCCTACCAAGTACCCACCATAAACTCTCATCTCTTGCATTACTTTGTTTGCCATTTTCCTCTCGTTTTCCTCTCCCCCACTTCTAAAACAATTTCAGAAAAATACAAAAATATTTTCTTTTTTCTTCGGCCTTCTTCCGTTCGTATTTTTGTTTGCCTTTTCGTTGCTCATTTGCTATATCGGTTTGTTGCCACCATGTCCGAATCTGGGGTGGTTATCGTTCAAACTATTTGAGAATACTGCTAGCATAAATCTTGAGAAAAAACTTGATGCTTGTTCTTTGGATCACGAAATTGAAACACCTCCTAATTATAAGGCAAAAACTTTTTATGTGGGAGACAGTAATATTATTGGGAAAAGTATTATTCAAGAATTGTTTGATTGTACGGGAATAATGCCTATGAATAAGAGATCTATTATTCTTGATACAAATTGCTATATGGATGCTATTGTCATGCATGTTAAAAAACTAGAAAGAAAATCTGTGCACATACATCCCGCTTTGCAAAAGGTATTTTATGAACTTCCCAATATTAATCATCCTAAGGCTAAAAAGATTGACACTATCATCCTTATGTGGGAATTTGATTTTATAATACAAGATTCTAGGGAGATTTTTGCTTTCTATACTAAATATATTGGACACCCTCCGATTGATGAAATTCTCCATGATAAAGAAACTTTGTGTAGTTTGGAATCTAGAGATTATCAATCGTATAGTGAAATCTTAGGAGGAGAGTTCCCTATTTGGAAATTACACAAACCTTGTACCTTGAGACTTATGATAAATTTGATTGGATAACAAGGGGAATTTATGTAGGGTTTAATGATGATTGGTTGGAAGGGATGACTAAGCAACCCGTTAAGAACCAGATACGTATTTTATATGATGATATATATGGTGATGATCCAGCTTACGGGTTTATGAATGTCAAAATCACTAATCAATGTCCTTTTCATGAACTAAGTTCACCTACTAGAAGGGAAATAAAGGAAATAATAAATTTTCTAAGAAGAGTTTTGGAAGATTTGATTAAAATGGAAATGCATACCGAAGATGACAATACCAAGATCTATGTTTTATGCCTAGCTAGGGGCGTTAAATAATAACGCTCGTTGGGAGGCAACCTAATTTTATTTTTGTTCTTTCTTTTTTGTTCCTGTTTTTGAATAATTTTGTCATCTAGCCTCCAATTAGATGTGTTTTGGTGTTTTAATTTAGTGTTTGAGCCAAGCAAGACCTTTGGGATGGTTTATGGTGATAGTTGATTTGATCTTGCGGAAAAACAGAAACTTTTGTGCCCAGTCCCAGAATTAATGAAAATCACATAAGTGTGGAAAAACTCTGAATTTCTTACACAAGATTTATATACAAATTTCCTTGGTTGTACTAATTTTTCAAAAAAATTGGACTTACAAAAGTATTCGAAGTTTTCAGATTGCTACAGACTGTTCTGTTTTTGGCACATTCTGTTTTCTTTGTGTTGTTTGCTTATTTTGAAGAATCTATGGGTAGTATCGGGGGGTATGAACCATGGAGAAGTTAGAATACATTATATATTACACCAATATAAATAAAGAATGATTTCACAACAGTACCAAAAAGTGGTGATTTATTTTCTTATACTAACGGATGTCATGAGTTTTCTTGTTGAGTTTTGTGTTGTGAAGATTTCAAGTTTTGGTTAAAGATTTGATGGACTATGGAATAAGGAGTGGAGAGAGCCTAAGCTTGGGGATGCACAAGGCATCCCAAGGTAATATTCGAGGACAACCAAGCATCTAAGCTTGGGGATGCCCCGGATGGCATCCCCTCTTTCGTCTTCGTTTATCGATAAATTTACTTGAGGCTATATTTTTATTCACCACATGATATGTGTTTTTCTTATAGCGTCTTGTATAATATGAGTCTTTTCTTTTTAGTTTGCCACAATCATCCTTGTCGTATACACCTTTTGAGAGGGACACGCATGAATCGTGAATTTATTAGAATACTCTTTGTGCTTCACTTATATCTTTTGAGCTAGGCAATTTTGCTCTAGTGCTTCACTTATATCTTTTTAGAGAATGGAGGTGGCTTTATTTTATAGAAATCGTTGAACGCTCATGCTTCACTTATATTATTTTGAGAGTGTCTAAACAACATGGTAATTTTCTTTGGTTATGAATTTAGTCCTAATATGATAGGCATCCAAGAGGGATATAATAAAAACTTTCATACAAAGAGCGTTGAATGCTATGTGAAGTTTGATTCCTTATGATTGTTTTGAGATAGAGATGGTGATATTAGATTCATGCTAGTGAGTAATTGTGGATTGATAGAAATACTTGCGTTAAAGTTTGTGATTCCCGTAGCATGCACGTATGGTGAACTGTTATGTGATGAAGTCAGAGCATGATTTATTTATTGTCTTCCTTATGAGTGGCGGTCGGGGACGAGCGATGGTCTTTTCCTAACAATATATCCCCCTAGGAGCATGTGTGTAGTACTTTGTTTTGATGACTAATAGATTTTTGCAATAAGTATGTGAGTTCTTTATGAGTTATGTTGAGTCCATGGATTATACGCACTCTCACCCTTCCACCATTGCTAGCCTCTACGGTACCGCGCAACTTCCGTTGGTGCATTAAACCCACCATATACCCTTCCTCAAAACAGCCACCATACCTACCTATTATGGAATTTCCATCGCCGTTCCGAGATATACTGTCATGCAACTTCCACCGTTCTGTGTTATTATGACACACACTATCATTTTCATATTGCGTGGCATGATTGTAAGATAGCTAGCTTGATGTTTTGATCTTATTGCTATACTAGATCATTGCACATCCCGGTACACCCCCGGAAGCATTCATATAGAGTCATATTTTGTTCTAAGTATCGAGTTGTAATTCTTGAGTTGTAAGTAAATAAAAGTGTGATGGTTATCATTATTAGAGCATTGTCCCATGTGAGGAAAGGATGGTGGAAGCTATGATTCCCTCACAAGTTGGGATGAGTCTCCGAACTTTATAAAAAATAAAAGAGGCCAAAGAATCCCGCCAAAAAATGAGAAAAAAGAGAGAAGGGACAATGTTACTATCCTTTTTCCACACTTGTGCTTCAAAGTAGCACCATGATCTTCATGATAGAGAGTCTCCTATATTGTCACTTTCATATACTAGGGGGAGTTTTCGTTATATAACTTGGCTTGTATATTCCAATAATGGGCTTCCTCAAATTGCCCTAGGTCTTCGCAAGCAAGCGAGTTGGATGCACACCCATTTAGTTTCTTTTTGAGTTGTCATAAACTTATAGCTCTAGTGCATCCGTTGCATGGCAATCCCTACTCACTCACATTGATGTCTATTGATGGGCATCTCCATAGCCTGTTGATACGCCTAGTTGTTGTGAGACTATATCCTTTTTGTCTTCTCCACAACCATATTCTACTCCACCTATCATGGCTCACGCTCATGTATTGCGTGAAAGTTGAAAAAGTTTGAGAACATCAAAAGTATGAAACAATTGCTTGGCTTGTCAGCAGGGTTGTGCATGATATAATACTTTGTGTGATGAAGATGGAGCATAGCCAAACTATATGATTTTGTAGGGATAACTTTCTTTCGCCATGTTATTTTGAGAAGACACGTGATTGATTTATTAGTATGCTTGAAGTATTATTGTTTCTATGACAATATTAAGCTTTTGGTTTGAATCTTATGGGTTTGAACATTCATGCCACGATAAATAAAATTACATGAATAAATATGTTAGCCAGCATTCCACATCAAATTTTTTGTTTTTATCATTTACCTACTCAAGGACAAGCAGGAATTAAGCTTGGGGGTGCTTGATACTTCTCGAATGTATCTATAATTTCTTATCATTCCATGCTATTATATTATATATTTTGGATGTTTTATATGCATTAATATGCTATTTTATATAATTTTTGGGACTAAGTTATTAACCTAGAGCCAGTGCCAGTTTCTGTTTTTTCCTTGTTTTTGAATTTTACAGAAAAGGAATATCAAATGGAGTCCAAACAAAATAAAACTTTCGCGATGCTTTTTCATGGACCAAAAGACACACGTAGGACTTGGAGATGAAGTTAGGAGAGTCTCGAGGAGGCCACAAGCCTCCTGGGTGCTCCCTAGGGGGCGCCCCTGGCTTGTGGGCCCCTCGAAGCTCTTCTGGCCCTAATTCTTGGCCTATAAATTCCCAAATATTCCCAAACGACCAGAAGCGTCCACCTAAATACTTTTCCACCGCCGTAAACTCTATTCCCCTGAGGTCCCATCTTGGGGCCTTTTCCAGCATTCTACTACAGGGGGATTCGATAACGGAGGGCATCTAAATTAATTCTATTGCCCCTCCGATGAAGCATGAGTAGTTTACCACAGACCTACATGTCCGTAGCTAGTAGCTAGGTGGCTTCTTCTCTCACTCTTTGATCTTCAATACAATGTTCTCCTCGATGTTCTTGGAGATCTATCTGATGTAATCTTGTTTTGCCATGTGTTTGTTGAGATCGATGAATTGTGTGATCAGCATATCTATGAGTATTATTAGAATCTTCTCTGAATTCTTATATGCATGATTTTATATCTTTGTATTTATCTTTGAATTATCGGCTTGGTTTGTCCAACTAGATTGGTTTTTCTTGCAATTGAAGAGGTGCTTGGTTTTGGGTTCAATCTTGCGGTGTCCTCACCCAGTGACAAGTAGGGGCAGCAAGGCACGTATTTGTATTGTTGCCATCAAGGGTAAAAAGATGGGGTTTTCATCATATTGCTTGAGTTTATCACTCTACATCATGTCATCTTGCTTAAGGCGTTACTCCATTCTTATGAACTTAATACTCTAGATGCATGCTGGATAGCGGTCAATGTGTGGAGTAATAGTAGTAGATGCAGACAGAAGTCGGTCTACTTGGCACGAACGTGCTTCCTATATTCATAATCATTGCCTTGGATATCATCATAACTTTGCGGTTTTCTATCAATTGCTCGATGGTAATTTGTTCACCCATCATATTATTTGCCTTCAAGAGAGAAGCCCCTAGTGAAACCTATGGCCACCAGGCCTATTTTTCATCATATATTTTCATATCTATACACCAAAAATATCTCACTGCAATTTATTTACTTTTACTTTGTTTTACATTTTAGTAATCTTTTATATCTATCTCTATTAGATCTCACCTTTAAAAGTGACCGTGAAGGGATTGACAACCCCTTTATCACCTTGGGTGCAAGTGTTTGATTGTTTCTGCAGGTGCATAGATTGGGGACTTGCTTATTTCTCCTACTGGATTGATACCTTGGTTCTTAACTAAGGGAAATACTTATCTCTACTTTGCTGCATCATCCTTCCCTCTTCAAGGGAAAAAAACAACGCAAGCTCAAGAAGTAGCAGCCGTCAATGCCACGAGGATGGTCGCTAGTGTGGGGGCGGGGAGCGAGCCATGACGGGCGTGAGGGCAGCATCTGTTGCGGCTAGCTCATTCAGGGCCATGTTCATGAGGTCCATTCCTTCTTATATTCTATCTCCTATGGCTTGGGGTCTACTTCACCAAACCGATAGACTAGTGGCATATGATCCTTGTGCGCCATGGTGTGCGTGGAGGTATGGATGATAGGAGGAGCGCGAGTGGAATGGGAGGCGAAGAGACATGATTGTGAGTTAGCGGGCAGTAAGGCCGCCTATTAAACAGCATCTCGGGCGCCATTAATGGAGAAGTTGGGAGCAAGGTGGGCAGCGATGGAGGTTAAAGGGCTCGCTTCCCGGTGATCCTACGCAGCATACTGCTTGCATGCCTCCCGATGAGCCTATACAATGGAGGACTGCTCACATGCCTCCCTATTAGCCTGCGTAGCAAACTGCGCTCACACGCCTCCTGTCTGCTCAAACAGCTACCCGCATAGCACCTCCTAGCCAGTAAAAAGTGAGACGTGTGGTGGCATGTAAATGGTTAGTAGAACACCCACGATTTAAGTAATAGTGTACAATCGTTTGTGATGATAACGTGATAGCTATTTGTTCCAAAATGGCTTTGTTGGTTCTTAATGTGTGTGCCTTCCGTCAAATTGGACATGAAAAATACTACATCATAATTGTGCTATATCATGACACCATGCCCAATTTCATGAATTTTATGTGAGTTTTGGATTTACTAGAATTTAAATCAATATTCTCAATGTTGGCTCTAAAAAATCAAAAAACTTGTCTCAAATTGGAAAACAAAACCCTATAGTGCCTACATGCACCCAGTGACACATATATGATTTTTTTTCAACCCATTCTAGTGCACTAGAGCATGGCTTGTAGTTCAAATTTGAATTATGCATATGAAATGCCTAGAAAATTGAATTAATGTATAAAAAAGGTCAAACGAGCCCTAACTAATTCCATAGTTTAGCATCACACTCCTAATGATCTATGTTACCTCTAGAAAAAATCAAGGCGAGAAGAGGTAGCGAATGTCGATTTACCCATAAAGGTGACACCTTCCCTACCAGAACCACAAGACTTCTTGTGAGAAGCTCCGGTTTGTAAGAAGCTTGTACCAAAACATGTCCCAAATTGGACAAAAAAATCACGACATAATCTGCCATGTCATGACACCATGCCAAGTTTCATGAATTTGAGGCGAGTTTTGGATTTACGGGAATTTAAAAACCTAGATTCTCAATTTTGCGCCGAGCCACAACACCGAGATGTTTGAAATTCATTCCCATTTCTTGCATGGGACATAAACATGCACCCAAGGACACATATATGATTTTTTTTCAACCCATTTTGGTGCACTAGAGCATGTGGATGTTGTTCAAATTTGAATTATGCATATTAAATGCCTAGAAAATTCAATTAATGTATAAAAAGGCCAAACAAACCCTGAATAAGTCCATATTTTAGCACAACATCCCTATTTGTCTATGTTGCCTCTTAAAATATCAAGGCAAGAAGAACCAGCGGATGTCATTTTTCTCACAAAGGTGACACGTTCCTTATCGAAACCACGAGACTTATTATGAGAAGCTCTAGTATGTAAGAAGTTTGTACCAAAACTAGTACCAAATTGGACAAAAAAATTATCGTGGAATATATGTGCCATGTCATTTCACCATGCCAAGTTTCATGAATTTTAGGCGAGTTTTGGATTTATGGGAATTTAAAAACCAAGATTCTCAATGTTTGCAACTGAGCCACGACACCGAGATGTTTGAAATTTATTCTCATTTCTTGCATGTGATCTAAACATGCACACAAGGACACGTACATGATTTTTAACCCATTTTGGTGTACTAGAGCATGTCCATGTAGTTAAATTTTAGTTATGCACATTAAATGCCTAAAAAACTCAATTAATGTATAAAAATGCCAAACGAACCCTGAATAATTCCATTTTTAGCATGTCACTCCTATTGGTCTATGTTGCCCCTAGAAAAAAATTCAGGGCGATAAGAGGCAGCGAATGTCGTTTTGCCCACAAAGGTGACATGTTCCCTATCGGAACCACGAGACTTCTTATCAGAAGCTCTGTTTTGCAATAAGCTTGTACCAAAACTTGTTTGAAATTGGACAAAATTTTAGCATGGCATATATGTGCCCTGTCATGACACCATGCCTAGTTTCATGAAATTCAGGCAAGCTTTGGAGTTACGGGAATTTAAAAACCAAGATTCTTAATTTTTGCGTCCGAGCGACGACATTAAGATATTTGAAATTTATTCCCATTTCTTGCATGCAACCTAAACATGCACTATAGGACACATATATGATTTCAACCCATTTCGGTGCACTAGAGCATGTGCATGTAGTTTCAATTTAAATTATGCACATAAAATGCCTAGAAAACTCAATCGATGTATAAAAAAGGTCATACAAACCATCAATAATTCCATATTCTAACACGACACTCCTATAGTTGCATGTTCACTCCGATAATTCAAACACCGTCCTTTGCCGATGTAACCCCATTTTTCTTTCAAATCAAAATGAAAAACAAGTACACCACAAACAGTTTATTAGGAAAAATCATATGCGATGTAGTATAAAATATCTTGGGGCACCCTCATATATGGCTTACACTCGAAGCTTCGTTGGCTATAGTACACCGCGATGCATCAACCACACTTGCTCCCCAATCCCATTTTCTGTTCAATCATCGCCAGTGAAATATGGGGACGTGGATCCATGTCATGAGGGCAACTTCGATGGCCCACTCCGGCCCGAGCGTGGCCGCATCCACCATGAGCGCGCTCACAACCTTCATCAGCGCGGTCGTGATCTCTGATAGGGTGGCTACAGCAGCTGAAAGGGAAGCTTCTGCAGCTGAGATGGTGGCAGCAACATCTGTGAAGGGGATAGCAAATGTCAAGAACGACACAGCAACCATCTATTCCTCGACAGCCGTGGTAGCCCTCATGGAGGCCGCCCACGCCCATGTCGAGGCTGCCCACTCCCAGCTCGTGCCAGTCACTGCAAAAAATTGAAGTGGCCTTCTCGACACCGGACACGACCCACTTTCGAAGAGATGGTAATCACCGAGAGTGCTCGAGCAGCCATCCTTTCATCGGTGGACTCCCTAGCTGAGATGGAGGCCATCCATGCCAGGATCGTGGCGGCCTTTTCCAAAGAGATGACGGGCGCAGACGGTGAGATGCTTGCCAAGTACGTGGTGATGGATAGCCATGGAGCCCCTTCTATCGGTGTCAAAACCAGCGGATCTCGGGTAGGGGGTCCCGAGCTGTGGATCTTGGATCAATGGGGAACAAGGGATGAAGGACATGATGTTTACCTAGGATTGGGCCCTCTCGAGGAGGTAAAACCCTATGTCCTACTCGATTATATTGAAGTGTATATGATGATTACATAGTTGATCTACCATGAGATCGGATGAACTAAACCCTAGGCGAGTAGGGTGATGGTTGTTCTTCTAGCCTCTATGGACTAAATCCTCTGGTTTATATAGACACCAGCCATACTAGGGTTACACAAGGTCGGTTACAAGGAAGGGATAAACATGTAGATTCTTATTATCTTGACTTGGAGGACACACCAAGGCATTAAAGACTTCCTGTCCGGATACGGAGTCACCTCATAGTTCGGCCTTCTAGCAGCTGCAACGCGGCCCACCTGTCTGGCCTATAAGAGATAGGTTGGTAGCCCAAGGACCCCCTAGTCCAGGACTCCCTCACCTTCCCCAAGAGGTCGTCGAGCGCGAGCTGTACATGGAGGAGGCAACGGAGATCGACGAGCGCCAGGAAGAATATTAGTCTTTGTTTAGAGCGTTGGTCTTTTGTTAGAGTAATGTTTAGGTCAACTAGCTCTGTTTAATTGTTGAATTTGCTCGATTAACTAAGTGCGGGTTGTGTGCTATAGGCTCTTTTCTGTACCTAAATTAGCAACTGATGTTGACATATCCAATGACGTGGATGACCACTATAACTTGGGAAATTCAGACCAAAAATTGCATGTTCAAACTCATGACATTGGGACTTGGAGAAAACATCGCAGGTACATCCAAACATGTAGGAGGACTTTCTCTTGTTCTCCTACACATAAGACACCCCATCTCCATAGAACAACCACCATACCTGCCTACATGGAATTTTCATAGTCATTTTGAGCATATCGCCATGCACTGCCATCATTTTTACATTAAATGATTAGAGACATGTTTTCATTTGCCTTGCATGATCATAGTATGCCTAGCTCAACATTTTCATGGCCTGTCCATTTTTTATGTCTATGATATGTTGGATCTTTTGGGTTTCATCTCCATAAGAGTGGTTGAGTTTTTATGTTGGCTCGCCAAGCCTATCACAACCCTCCTCCTTTACCTGGGCTTGGGACCGGCTATGTTGAGACAACATAGGCGGAGTTCTACCATTGAACTAGACGACTCCTTTGATGAGACCAACATGCGTTTTGTGTGGTGAATCCAGGAGTTTGAGATCAGGGAGGCTCTAAAAAGGATGAAAGGAGGCAAGACGAAGGGCCCTGATTGTATCCCCATTGTGGTGTGGAAAGGCCTTGGGGACATAGCGATAGTATGGCTAACCAAGCTTTTCAACCTCATTTTCTAGGCAAACAAGATGCCAGAAGAATGGAGACAGAGTATATTAGTATCAATATTCAAGAACAAGGGGGTGTTCAGAGGTGTAATAATTACCATGGAATTAAGCTGATGATCCATACAATGAAGCTATGTGAGAGAGTCGTTGAGCACCACTTAAGAAGAATAACAAGCATGACCAAAAATCAGTTTGGTTTCATTCCTGGGAGGTCAACCATGGAAGCCATTTTATTGGTACGACAACTTATGGAGAGATGCAGGGAGCAAAAGAAAGACTTGCATATGGTGTTCATTCACTTGGAGAAGGCCTATGATAAGATACCAGGGAATGTCATGTGGTGGGCCTTGGAGAAACACAAAGTCCCAGCAAAGTACATTACCGTCATCAAGGACATGTACGATAATGTTGTGACAAGTGTTCGAACAAGTGATTTCGACACTGATGACTTCTCGATTAAGATAAGACTGCATCAGGGGTCAACTTTGAGCCCTTATCTTTTTTCCTTGGTGATGGATGAGGTCACAAGGGATATACAAAGAGATATACCATGGTGTATGCTCTTTGCGGATGATGTGGTGCTAGTTGACGCTAGTCAGATGGGGGTAAATAGGAAGTTAGATTTATGGAAACAAACCTTGGAATCAAAAGGGCTCAGGCATACTAGAACTAAAACCGAATACATGATGTGCGGCTTTAGTACTACTAGGTGTGAGGAGGAGGATGTTAGCCTTGATGGGAAGGTGGTGCCTCAGAAGGACACCTTTCGATATTTGGGGTCAATGTTGCAGGAGTATGGAGGTATTGATGAAGATGTGAACCATCGAATCAAAGTCGGATGGATGAAGTGGTGCCAAGCTTCTAGCATTATTTGTGACAAGAGAGTGCTACAAAAGCTAAAAGGCAAGTTCTATAGGATGGTGGTTCGACCTGCAATGTTGTATGGCATTGAGTGTTGGCCGACTAAAAGGCGACATGTTCAATAGTTAGGTGTGGCGGAGATGCATATGTTGAGATGGATGTGTGGCCACATGAGGAAGGATCGAGCCCAGAATGATGATATACGAGATAGAGTTGGGGTAGCACCAATTGAAGAGAAGCTTGTCCAACATCATATAAGATGGTTTGGGCATATTTGGTGCAGGCCTCCAGAAGGTCCAGTTCATAGAGGATGGCTAAAGCGTGCGGAGAATGTCAAGAGAAGTCGGGCTAGACCGAATTTTACATGGGAGGAGTCCATTAAGAGAGACCCAGAGGATTGGAGTATCACCAAAGAACCAGCTATGGACAGGGTGTGTGGAAGCTTGCTATCCATGTGACAGAGCCATGAGTTGATTGCAAGATCTTATGGGTTTCACCTCTACACTAGTAGAAAACGGGCCATTTTTCCCGATTCCAGAGGCCCATTCACTACAAAAAAAGACACATCCGTGACATTTTGGGCCGAACGAAATTTTTTTCTATCATACATATGACACTTCTATGACGATAACTGTTCAAAACCCGGTATCATCATAGATGTGGTGGGCTCCTACTTCTATGATAAAAAATCATGACACAAAATGGGCTTTTCGTCCTGGGCCGGCCGGAGACGCAGCTGCATGACATTCTTTGGGCCGTCCATGACGGAAAAAACCGTGGTAGAAGCGAGGGGGAGGAAAATTTCGGGGAGTTCTCGGTTACGGTGGGAGGTCGGGGGCCGAGCGATGCGCGTTTCTCTCGTACACGTACACACATGTGTGCGAGGCGTTGGCTCTAACTGAACCCGAGCGAGGCGTTGGGCTCTAACTGAACCCAAGCGATTACACTGCAGGCTACGCGTTACTGAACCCGAGCGATCGATCGATGGCTATTAACTGAACCCGATCGAGCGATTTCATTGGCTACTGTTGCTAACTGAAGCCGATCGATGGGATGATCAGTGAGCGTTGCGGGGGGGGTGGATGAACAGTGAGCGGTGGCGTTGCCTCTGGATGAACAGCACCCCGTGGTGTGGTGGAGGGCTGGATGAACAGTAGACGGTGGAGGGGTGCCCGTGGAGGGGTGGATGAATAGGACCCCGTGGTGTGGAGGGCAGGATGAACAGTAGACGGTGGAGGGGTGCCCGTGGAGGGGTGGTTGAATAGGACCCCATGGTGTGGAGGGCTGGATGAGTAGTAGACGGTGGAGGGGTGGTTGAACAGTAGCCAATGGAGTAGCGCGCGGTGGAGGCTGGATGAATAGGAGCCCGTGGAGGCTGGAGGAGGTCGACGGTGGATGAATAGTAGCTTGTGGAGGCTGGAGGGGGTCGACGGTGGAGATGAACAGTATCCCGTGGAGTCCCGTTTTGCGGTACGCCACACCCCTCCCGATGAACAGGACCCCCGTTTTGACTGTAGCGCTCCAACACAAGTCCGTTTCCTCCGTTTTGCGGTACGCCACACCCCTCCCGATCAACAGGACCCCCGTTTCGACTGTAGGAGGTATGTTTCCTCCATTTTGCGGTACGCCACACCCCTCCCGATCAACAGGACCCCCATTTCGACCGTAGGAGCTCCGTTTCCTCCGTTTTGTGGTACGCCACACCCCTCCCGATCAACAGGACCCCCGTTACGACCGTAGGAGGTACGTTTCCTCCGTTGTGCGGTACGCGAAGCCTCGTTTCCATCGCCTCTTCCGTCCAAGCCCTCCCGATGAGCACGACCACGCATTCCGTTCCGACCCATGAACACGATGACGATGCTATTTCTCCGTTCTGACCCAGCCATGTACACGAGCCCTCGCCGTACGTATGCGCGAGTAGGCGTTCAAGACCCCGCCCGTATGTACACATACGTCGCCATATTTTCTTTCTTGCACCCTGGCCGCTGCACGTACGTGTACATGCTACATGCGCGCCTCTACTACGACATGTGCGCGCCTCTACTACGACACGTGCGCACCTCTACATCGACCAATATGTACGTACACGTTCGCGACCAGAATGACAACGCTACATACGCTTCGACCAGGTGGGTCCCGACTATCAGGCACTTCCTTGCCTGTGAAGATGTAGCTGGTGGGTCCCAGTAGTCAGGGGCGAATCATTTTTTTTGCCCGGACGCACTTCCTTGCGTGCGAAGATGTAGCTGGTGGGTCCCAGCAGTCGGGGGGCCGGTGGGTCCCAGCAGTCAGGGGGCAAATCATTTTGGTTTTCTTTTTTTTGCCTGGACGCACTTCCTTGTGTGCGAAGATGTAGCTGGTGGGTCCCAGCAGTCAGGGGGGCGAATCGGTTTTTTTGCCCGGACGCACTTCCTTGCATGCGAAGGTATAGCTGGTGGGTCCCAGCAGTCAGGGGGGAAATGTTTTTTTCGCGAAATACGTTGGCCCGTCCGGTGGGTCCCTGTTGTCAGGTGGAGGAATCATTATTTTCCGCGTAATAATGAGGCACTTCCTTGCTGCCGCCGTGGACCCAGCTGTCAGCCTCTCCACGTACAGTCCACGTCCGATGGAAGTCGTTCCTTGATCACGTTGACCACGCCGCGCCGAGAGCACCAGGGCGGTGGATGACGGGGAGGCCTAGGAAGGGGACGACGGGGTGCCGGGGAAGACGTGACAGTGGAAGCCCGCACGCGCGCGAAGAGGAGTACGAGGGTTCACTGGTTCAGCTGCGGTGTGAGGCTGCCGTTGCCGCAGGGCCTGGCCAGCGGTGGGAATAGTAAGGGGCGGTGAGGCCTCTGTGGCAGCACAGCCGGCCACGGGAGGCAGGAGCATGCGGCACGACCGGCGCTGCTTTGGGCGGCTGGAGCAAGAAGACCAGAGGTTGAAGAAGCACTATGGCCGTTGGATGGACATCGTACGGTTAGTGGAGCTAGAATCGTTCATATTGACTAAAGTCGACAAAGGCCCCCATCCCAGTCAACTTAGTAGGCCCACAAGTCAGCCTCCCACCATGGTGGGTCCCGGCTAGCAGGGGATGTATTCATTTTTTTGTGCGTAATAAGGAGGCACTTCCGGTGGGTCCAAGCTGACAGCGGGGGGAACGTTTTTTCGCGAAATACGCTAGCCCGTCCGGTGGGTCCGAGCAGTCAGGGGGAACGTTTTTTTCACGAAATAAGGTGGCTCGTCCGGTGGGTCCCTGCTGTAAGGTGGAGGAATAATTATTTTGCGCGTAATAAGGAGGCACTTCCTTGCGGCCGCCTGGACCGAGCTGTCAGCCTCTCCACATACAGTACTTTTCTGATGAAAGTCGGTCGTTGACCACGTTGACCACGCCACACCGAGAGCACCAGGGCGGTGGTCTGGACGACGGCGAGGCCTAGGAAGGGGACGACGCGGAGCCGGGGAAGACGCAGCAGTGGAATCCCATGCGGAGAGGAGTATGAGGGTTCACTGGTTCGACTGCGGTGTGAGGCTGCCGTCGCTGCAGAATAACAGGGGGTGTGGGTGAGTAGAGGGATGGCCTGGCCAGCGGTGGGAGTAGTAGGGGGCGGTGAGGCCTCCGCCGCATCGCAGCCGGCCACAGGAGGCAGGAGCGACTGGCGCTGGTTTGGGCGGCTGGAGCAAGAAGACCAGAGGTTGAAGAAGCACTACGGCCGTTGGAGGGACATCGTACGGTCACTAGAGCTAGAATCGTGCATATTGACTAAGTTGACAAAGCCCTCCGTCCCCGTCAAGTTAGTAGGCCCACAAGTCAACCTACCACTATACTGGGTCCCAGCTAACAGGGGGAGTATTCATTTTTTTTGTGTAATAAAGAGGCACTTCCTTGCGTGCGAAGATATAGCTGGTGGGTCCGAGCTGTCAGCGGCGGTAACGTTTTTTCGCGAAATACAAAGGCCCTTTCGGTGGGCCCTAGATGTTAGGTGGAGGAATCATTATTTTGCACGTAATAAGGAGGCATTTCCTTGCCTGTGGCCGTAGACCCAGCTGTCGGCCTCTCCACCTAAAGTCCACTTCAGATGCATGTCGGTCGTTGACTATGTTGACCAGGCCGCGCCGAGAGCACCAGGGCAGTGGACGACGGCGAGGCCTAGGAAGGGAACGACACGGAGGCAGGGAAGACTCAGCAGTTGTTTCCCACGCGGAGGGGAGTACGACTGTAGGAGGGTTTACTGGTTCGTCTGCCGTCGCCGGAGCATAACAGCAAGTGTGGGTGAGTAGAGGGATGGCTAGGCCAGTGATGGGAGTACAGTGGGGTGGTGAGGCCTGCGCGGCAGCAGAGCCGGCCGCGGGGAGGAGGGAGCAGGCAGTCCCGCCGGCGCCTGTTTGAGCGGCTGGAGTAGGAAGAGCAGAGATTGAAGAAGCACGACGGCCGTTGGATGGCCATCCAACAGTCACTGCTTGTGCGTCAACCTTTTTTTAGGAAAGCCTCCAATCTATGGAAAACAGCATACATCCCATCTGCCATTATTTCTAATAATTTACAGCCCATATGCTAATTATTAAGGTTTTTTTGGAGCCCATATTCTTTTTGTTAGCATTACAGCCCATATTGTGGCCACGGTTAAAAAATTATACGAAATTTTGAATATTTCGGTGCGGTCTGAACTGTTTTTAATCCCGAAATTTCGACTCACATTCAAACTCATTTTAAAAATAAATGTATATCAATATAAAATCCAACAAATTCTCCATGCATAAAAATTAATGTAATTTAAAATCTCGAAACGAAAAAAAAGATATTTGAAACTAATTGTCGGTTTGATGTGTTTTAAAAATGTACAGCCCTTTTCTCACTACTGATGGGCCATTTTCTCGGTCAGCCGAATGAAAGCTCTCCTCGTCTTGAAAGATTTGCAGCCCAACAGGCCTCACAAAGCGACTTGCTTGGCAAATCACAAAAAAACTGGGGTGTGGCCGTGGACCCAGCTGTCAGCCTCTCCACGTACAGTACTCTTCTGATGGAAGTCGTTCCTTGACCACATTGACCACGCCGCGCGGAGAGCACCACGGCGGTGGACGACGGTGAGGCCTAGGAAGGGGACGACGCGGAAGTGGAAGCCCGCGCAGAGAGGAGTACGAGGGTTCACTGGTTCGGCTGCGGTGTGAGGCTGCCGTCGCCGCAGGGCCTGGCCAGCGGTGGGAATAGTAGGGGCGGTGAGGCCTCCGCGGCAGCACAGCCGGCCACGGGAGGCAGGAGCATGCGGCATGACCGGCGCTGCTTTGGGCGGCTGGGGCAAGAACACCAGAGGTTGAAGAAGCACTACCGCCGTTGGGTGGACATCGTTGACCACGCCGCGCCGAGAGCACCAGGGCGGTGGACGACGATGAGGCCTACAAAGGGAACGACATGGAGCCGGGAAAGACACGGCTGTGGCTGCCCACGCGGTGGAGAGTACGAGGGTTGACTTGTTCAGCTGTCGTCGCTGGAAAATAACAGGAGGTGTGAGTGAGTAGAGGGATAGACAGGCCAGGGATGCGAGTATGATGGGGCCCTGAGGCCTTCCCGGCAGCACTGCCGGCCACGGGAGGCAGGAGCAGGCGGTTCCAACAGCGCTGGCTTGGGCGGCTGGGGCAGGAGGATCAGAGACTGAAGAAGCAAGATTGTCGTTAGATTGACATCTAACGGTCTGACGCTGGTAGAGTCGATTGTTGACTAAGTTTCTTTTTTGAGAAACCTTGTGTACGCATGAACTTAGTAGGCCCACAAGTCAGCCTCCAAATCTGTGGCAGACAACATAAAGCCCATTTGCTATTTTTTATAATATGCAGCCCATTTGCTAATTCTTAAGTAATTTATTACAGCCCATTT
The DNA here is from genome assembly GCF_018294505.1 of Triticum aestivum. NCBI lineage: Eukaryota > Viridiplantae > Streptophyta > Magnoliopsida > Poales > Poaceae > Triticum > Triticum aestivum. The sequence goes on from NC_057809.1 coordinate 305,170,476, forward strand.
TCTGCCTAGGACCACGGTCAAAAAGTCCAACCTTATTTTGCATATTTCGGTGGAGTCCAAACTGTTGTAATCCCAAAATGATAAACATTTTTTAAGAATTTATTGATTTGCCAAAAAATCATTTTGTTTTTGTAAGCAAATAAGACGTGGGACAAATTTAGTTGGTTTAAGGGAAAACCAGTGGTAAAAAAATCAGTTTTGGGTGGGAAAAAACAACAAAAATAAGGATGTAAATATGAAAAGGGAATTTTATGTGTTTTCAATATAATGATACGTGTATACGAACTAGTAAAACTATAGGTAGTTCTTAGAAAACGGATGTAGGACATGCGTTTCAAGAGGAAAATAGAACTGGGTTGTGTGTTTGATTCAGTAAAAAAACTGCTTGTGGATGTTGTAAGACAAAATATAACTAACGCTGGCGGGCCAGAGTCTAGTAGATACTTGCTGGATCTTTGTGCCCCGTTATCGTCATGGGCTGGGCCTGTTAAAAACAAAACAACCCTGGCAATCTACAGCCCAGTTGAAACTTGCTCGACCTGAAAAAACAATATACGTGCTCAATAAACGAGAGAATTATGCAAGTATAGACTGATAACTAGGATGCAGCACGGATATTGTTTTTTATCATGATAATAAGTGCATGCACTTGTTTCGAAAAAATTGGAGAACTGGGAATTCGAATGACGGGTGCTTATGCTACGCATCAAATAAAAATCAGGTGCCTGAAAATTAGTTTCGAAAAAAATGATTCAGCTTTATATCCACGTCGACCCTCGGCATGATGGTTGGAAGCAAATGCAAGTTCATACCAAAAGATCGTTAACAACAATACCAACTTGCAGACGAAAAGGTAGTACAACTACCAATACCGAACTAACTTATAATCTTTTTACTCCTGGCCCTAGTGTTCGTCTGGTAGAAAATCTTGCAGAGGACCAGCTCCCGCTCCTTCCCTTGCTCCAGGTCCCCGAGGTGGTACTGGTGCATCACCCAGTTGGTCCTTTGCTGGTCGAAGTTCTTGTTGGTGTGTAGCACCAGAACCTTTTTTGCTGCCCGTCTTCCGGCCGTTGACCATCACCGGCAAGGTATTGCCGGTCTTGTGCCACATCGCGTGCATGCCGCACTCCGACTGTATCTTGCGGCGTGTCCATGCGCCCCTTTTGAACGCCCTAGAATTGCGCTGCAAGAAATGCTTCCTTAGGCCACTCAGTGTGATACCTGCAGTATTGTGGAATACAGGTTTTAGTTTACCTAGTTGGCATTTTCATAACATCTTTGGCATGTTGCAGCCACTTGTTTCACTTTTTATTAACTATCAAATTGTAATTGCTTCACCGGGTCTGCATGTAAAAAGAAAAATAGAGCTATAAACAAAGGAATATGTTTGTGCAAGTAGACGGCCGATCGGTGTCTTACCTGGAAGTTTCTCAAGTTGGGTGTAACATATGCCGTGCTCGCTGTCATTGGTTGGTATGAACAAATCGATGAGAGACTGAAATCTTGCGCTGTCAGCACTCACTTTGGCCTCAAGTTTCTCAAGTTGGGCCAATCCTTCTTTGACTTGCATCGGTAATTCCAGAATACTCGAACACGCTGCCGGGATTCTTGTGTCACCTCATGCGCAGCGTGTTGTCACGTCAATTCAATGTGTGGACATGATGAATAATTTGACCGACATATACTAGTACTGCTACTGTACTACTTACTAGTCGTATTTAGTATCACAATTTATACATAGGTTTAACTAACAAGTACTCACTTGAAGCCTAACTGATATATGTATGTATATATATATATGGCTTCTGCACAACATCTCCATCATCATTATCAATACATCCTACACAGGTGAGTTACGATGCACTTGATCCCAGGAAGGTATCTATCCTTCAAACCAGAGGAGTGCTTCAAACTAACAACAGTACATAATATCCAACAAAAGAGGGTCGTGCTACAACAGCAGAATACATGGCTTAGTCTAGATATCAACACGAATCAAGTTGTGCATATTTGTTGTTGGCATGAACCACATCGCCGCATGTCGGGTTTGCAAAAGCCATCCATCGCATGGAAGCTTGATGCCTTTCACACACTAAAGATTATCTATCAACAAGCTGTGTCGACGAATCTCTGGATATGGTGATTCATGAAACCCATGGTATGATGTGTAAACACAGCCCCCCCCTCGCGAATGGAAGTTGCATAGCACAGTAATCATCACCGGTGATATGATCGATGATTGGTTGGATGATCTGATAATTGAGCCTGAGGAACAAGGAGTGGTTGCCGAGGCTGTAAACCCGCCTCCAGTTGAATACGCCTGGCCCAACCGAGCTGGGATCTTTCTCGAACACGAAGCAGCCATAGCCATCAATGTCACGAACGCCCCACGCATTGTACTGCATGTGGTTTGGTGTAATGGTTTGGTCAATTTGGTACGTGCGAATGAGCATCAAATGACCGCCATCAACTGAACGAGCGATAAACCACCACCCATCGGCTGGTATGATTCCAGGTCCTGGAATCATGAAGGCCAGCGCATTTGTGTCTGCTGCAACAATTCAAATTAGAGACCAAAAGGACAAAAATAAACAATCATGTTTAGAGTATGTGTGGAATTAAGATTATTATAACAGTGACACATATCATAGACAGAGAATTGCAATGACGTGGTCATAATCATACCCCAAGTTAAAAAAATAAGCCAATGGATTTCATATTCTAGCAATATGTCATGGTTCAAACATCATGTAACAATGAGAGGAAAACAGCTATGACAGCGCCTACTCATATTCTACCATAGCACTTACTACTACTGTTCTCATATCAACTCTAAGCAATAACATGTCGAGGGGCACCACGGCAACCTCCGTAGGATCTTCAAGTCGGTGTCTGGGCCACCTGCGAGGATCGGGCATCAGCAAGCAGGGTGTCTTGAAAAGAGCCGGCCGGTTGCAGACGAGTAGACGGTACAAAGACACCGAGCATGCGGCTAGACGGACGGTGCTGAGTAGGTCCATATGACTACAGATCTGCTCCAAGAGAACATCGGGGAGGGAATTCCAATCGCGGCTCTGCGTGTTAGTTGGTTCTGCCATTGGGGTTTTCGGTGCCTGCGAGCCAGTGGAGAAGTGGATTCGGGCGGGCGAGCGAAGAAGCTTCTCCTCGTGTGGCCGAGCAGTGAGCGGGGGGATATGGTACGCGCGAGCTACCAAGGAAGATGGCGCGGGCGGGCGAGCAGTGAGCGGGGGTAAATGGTGTGCGGCCGACAATGTGGAAGAGAGGAGGAAGAAGAGTGGAAGACAGGGAAGAAAGTGCATTCAATCTCAATTCTACTAGTACTACTACCAGGATATACCGTCCTTCGGAGTGTAAATAGTTACACCGATGACATGTGGGTCTACCACAACAGGGCCCATATGTCAGTTAATGGAGGACAGAGGTGAGTAGGCGTATTTGTGGAAGCGTGCTCTACTGGCAAACATGATGGCAGTACTGGGTAAGGCTGATTTAGTAACACCAACACGCTGGTTCAGCTTATTAATTACATGTCCCATCTGCAGCGGCGTGTATTGTCACTTCACTGCGAAGACTAGTTGAATAGTTCTCTCTTACCGAGATGGGGAATAAATGGACCGCGAGGGCTTCCTTTCTACAGTATCCCTATGCCTCTACGCTCACTTCACTCATTTTGCTCTGTACCTAATCACTTGTTGAAATCTGTAGAAAGACAAATACTCCATATTTGAGAACAGAGGGAGGCTTTTACTCCGTACTACTCCCTCCGTTCCAAAATAGATGACTCAACTTTGTACTATATTTGGGAACAGAGGGAGTATCGCCATATGGAGGGAACAGAGGAAGCTTGAAATATGAACATGTCAATGGGAGGGAGTAAGCCCCATGCATGCAACATGCAACACTCACACGTACACATGGACGCACGCAACACTCACACACCCATGCGGCACACAGCACACGACGGAACACACACGCTCACGCTCAAGTGCTCAACCTACTCCCTACGTCCGTCAAAGACTGTACATTTAGAGATTTACACATTGACCATGGCATAATTAACGCCCAAAAGTAGCAGACTTATGTGTGCATGCGACCATTGAGATAAGAAGATTAAATGAAGGCCGTTGCATGCTGTAATTAAGGATAGACATGTAGCCTATACCTACAGCACAAGTTGGTGCATTAGTCAATCAACATCGATTTAGTAGATTAAAGGCTAAATGCATTGGAAGTGTAGATGTAGATCATGTAGTACACTCTTTGTTGGAAGACCGAGGGAGGACACGTGCATGCACTCACATACACAGCCAGGGCGTTTTGCGTGCAAGGGTTGGACTCATGTCGTGCCTGCGTAAAGTTTTGTTTAACTGATTTTTTTGCTCTACCAACTGACAGGTGGGACCCAGAAACCAGGTGACAATTTAACCAGTCAACAAAGTGCCACGTCGACTATGTGGCCGGTCAGTAGGGTGCAATACGCTGCTCTACGATGAGCTAGTGATCGCATAATCGCCGCAAAACTCTATATAGTGACGGTAAAGAGCGTACTGTTACATACGTTGACCGCCAGTGTATTTTTCTCGTTTCAAATTAAGCCATATTAATCGTAAAGGACGCAGTATGGACTACTACTACTAGTACTAGTACTGCTTTGATGTGTCCTGTCAACTCGCCGAACGAGGAGAAGCTTGCTTACTACGCCTCTCCCTCGCCCACGCGCGTGGTGGTTCGCAGGACGAGGAGAGGGTTTTGACTACAGCGCCCTCTCCCTCTCCCTCGCCCTCGCCCTCGCGGTGGACGTGCAGCAGTTCAATCAGTGTCAGATTGCCAGAAGCATATTGTATTGTAGTATCATCATTGTTGGACCTTCCGAAGAGGCGAAGAGCCAAGTGCAAGGTTCACACGAGTACGAACTGTTGAACCTCCCGAAGAGGCAAAGAGCAAAGCGCAAGGTTTTATAGGAGTTGTCGTCCTAGTAGGAGTGTACTAGTACAACTATAGTGAACGATGCTACTGTATGATGCCGCCACGTCACGTATATCCAAAGATGTGCCACCTTTTTTCTCAAAGAGCGTGTTGGAGCCCATGCAACAACCACACAAGTTGCATGTAGACATAACACATTTACTAGTAATAAATTCTAAAGGACAAATGCAAGTATGCCACACAAGTTCATCTCCAACTCATGTGAAAAATTTGTGCACGAATAGTCTACATATATTCACAGCGCTACCGTTCACAATTACCGTACTCCACTTACACGTTATAGATGGGCTACATGTCCTCCTCCAAGTTCCAGTCCCAGGTGTTCTTCATAGATGGCACGATCCATAGCGGTGGGCAACGGGAATCATTGTCGCAGCTTTCTAGTACGGTTCCACACGATGGAGACTCGTCCAAGCTGAAGCGGCATAAATCAGGGATAGTGTGTCCCAGCATGTCGTTCATCCGACGGTGCACACTGAAGACACAACCATGCTTCATGAACGGCAGACCTTTCATGTCATGCACGGAAGGTGGCATCCGCTTCACAATGGGGTAGCTGTCCCCGATGAAAAGCGTGTACTCTCCAAGAGTGTTCCTCGGCACCCACGTAGCATCACGGGGGTCGAACTCGGCGCCATTCATCTGGTACACGTGGCATCCCAGATCTGGACACATGGTGACGTACATAGTCAAGGTCCATGCGTAATAATGTTGTGCTCAAATATGGCGGTCAGTAATATTGTGCAGCAAATAGTACTACTCCGGTATAGAGGAAGTAAAATAACCGGCTTATTATATATAGCCACTCTTGGCTACATGGATGAGATAGTAAGACATGGAAAAACAAAAATGGTGGCAGCTAGTGGGTTCAAGTCTTCAAGGGCCTAGCTAGCTATACGCGTCCTCCAAGGTAAAAAGTACTCCTACTAGTACTACAAAGTATACTACTAGTGCAACAATGAAAGAGAAGGCGAGAGGGTTAAAAAATGGAATACCTGGGTAGATGGTGACGGTCCGATCGTGGTAGATTATGTGACCATGTTGCACATCAGTGGTACCATGGGTAACGACTGCTAAGATATTTGATCCCAATATGCCAAAGTCAGCTACAAGGTTCCATGTTAGACCAAATCGCAGACGCAAATGCACATCCAGGATCGGCGATCTTATTTTGATCGGGGGATGACTGGTCCCTGCAAAATAATGGAGTACCGTTAGGGATGCAAATGATGGTTTATGCATTCCGTTTGTAAGCTCCCGTACCGTAGGATGTCAACCAGATGAAACAAGTCCCCTGGCTTGTCACCGCGAAGATGCGGCCGCGCACGGCGTCTTCGAACGTGTAGGGGTACAAATCTGCCGCCGCCAACATGCGCCAGCCTCTGCTGTTACTGCCTCCTGCATTGATGTCAACCTTATGTCGAACACCACGATGAGATAGTAATCGTCGTAGCCGCGTCGCTTTGTCGGTGGGTCCGCAATTGCTATCTTCTTCAATCTCATGTAGGCATCATCATACGTATTCTTGCCCAGCCAGTCTGAAAGGCCGATCCCAATGGTGGAGAAGGGGTCTACCGGAACGGCCGCACTGCTATGGATGTTGTGCAAAATCATGGTGGTATCCGGCCGGAGGTATGCAAGCCAATCTTCGTTGGCACCGACCCAGACCTATATATAAGACGGTGGGCAGCAGAGAAATTACGGGATGGAAATGGAATAACTAACTACTACATGATCAAACTCCATTACTGACCTGCTCATCGGACAAAATCCGACTACCTCTCAACGTCGTCAACTCTAGCGGAGTCAACGTGCAACCATGGCCAGGGAGCAGTGGACTGTTCGAAGAATTGTCCCATAGAAGAACCTTCTCCTCGAGGACGCATGGAAGACCGACAAGCATGGCCTTTTCCGAAGCCTGTTTAAGCAGCGTCTTGAAAAAGTTGGTGCAGGAAGCACCGAGTCTTGCGGCGGTGAGGACGTCAGAGCGGCGTGCGATTTCTCCCAGAGAATCGTCGTCCAAGGTCTCCCAGCCCCGACGAGGAGGAGAACCGCCTGGCGAATCAATGGGAGCAGCGGCGAACTGCCTTATCTTCACAGGGACGGGAACTGGCGAGGAGGAGATAAGAGCGTAGTAACTGCAGGGCCTCGTCCCTTCCAACTGTATATCGTTCCTCAGTGAAGGGGTGAGGCTATTATTTACTACTCTAAATAATATCACTAGCAAATAATAGGACTAGTAAGAAATTTTTGGCACTAGGTAGTAGTTTTTGGTACCATGGAGTACTAGTACTAGCATTATGGAACGTTATGGGATTGCATTATACTGTAAATAGTAGCACTAGTAAGAAATTTTTGGCACTAGGTAGTAGTTTTTGGCGTGGATTAAGAAATTTTGGGTATGTTTCTGCCATTTTTTGTACACGCCAACTAGTGTCAAAAAACGTCGTACATTATGTGACGGAGGAGTACGTACTCGTACAGTAGCAGTACTAGTACTACTTTCTCAACTACTCCTCAAAAAAGCACCCAATTAATGCTCTTGTTTTCCTCAAAAAAGTATGTTTACCAATGCATTAATTGCAATGCATGCATGCATAAATTACATTCATTGGTCAATTTTCTCTTAATACTTGCATGTAATGATTTAATGCACCTTGGAATCTGAACATGTGATGGGAAACAACCAAATTGAGCCTTATAAAATGGAAAAACTAAAATTTTGAGATGAGCCCTATAAACCGGAAAGGAGGGAGTATTGTACTTCTAGTCTAGTCTTGTATAGTGCACCAGTTTTGAACTCTTGAATCTCAGGGCCAAGGAGCTATAGTTGGAAGTGGAGGGTACTATTGTTCTCTAGAACCATCGCTGTACTATCAATGCAGGGGAAGTACACCTGCGTAGCGGCCTAGTGGGTACTCTCGGTGCTCTATTCAGTCGCTCCTCTCACGTAGATGGCCTACTCAGCCGCTCCTCTCACGCACACACTAGCAGCCTGTTTATCAGTGACAGTTACTGCGGGGGCAGAACATTTGAGTTATTTGATACAGCGAGACTAGGCTTTTCGCTTCCATTTGTGGAGGTGTAATGGATCTCGTCGAACTTTGTTAGTAGTTCCTTCTTTATGAATGAGATGAAGCAAAGCTTTTGCCTCCGTTTCAAAAAAAACACGTCAAGAGGAATTTCTTTTATAGTAGAGCCGATAATGGAGTGAAGTCCATGCATGCAACGCCACAAGCTACAGAGTAGTAGTAGAGCACTTTACATACATAGCCATATTGCACAGTTCCCAATGCCCCGCCAGGCTTTTCCGGCTCCTCGGGCTTAATTGGGAGGCGCTAGTTTAAATATGCTACTAGTTGGAAGCTGCAAGCGAGGTGCGGCTAGGGCGAGCACGTGAGCCACAGGATGCTGGGAAGGAAAACCCGTTCACGTGGCTAGGCTGTCCAGACTCCAGTGCACCCAGATTGTGGGGCCGCACGTCCGTTTGACTTCAAAACTCAAACTACCCGTGTAAAATATTGGCTCGCAGCGAAGTGTAGTACTCCCTCAGTCCCGAATTACTTGTCGCGGGTATGGATGTATCTAGATGTATTTTAGTTCTAGATACATCCATTTCTGCGATGTATCTAGATAGTATACTATTTAAAAAAAGGCCGACATGCGTTCGGCCGGGATCAAACCCACAAAATGAGGTATACACTCCCACGACCACTAGTAGTACTCGTTGGAGTACAACGCAACCTAGAATCACCTTTTGTCGCTAGTAGTACGTACATTTTTCCTTACAAGAAACCCCTAAGAGCATGGTTAATAGTATAGCCAGCTGTTGGCTATAAGCCAGTGCCATGTCATCTACAACCCATCTTATAGCCAACATGTAGTAGTAGTTTATTTCTTATAGCCCGCTGACTCAGCTCTATTGTACTTGCTCTAATAATGCAAGAAACCACTAAAATGCTAAGAAACTACTACCACTTGCATACGTGGCAGACTTAAGATAAGACTACCTTATCAACCATTGTACTCCTCTTACCAACAAAAATCCTCGAGTGACCTCCTACCTCCGGCCCGTCCACCTAGTTATCCTCAGCCATGGGACGCAGCTACCGCCGCTGGCAGAAGGCGAGGTCAAAACCGCCGGCGGTGCGGCAGCCCGGATGCCAGCTCCGTCCGGCGCTCGCGGCCGCTAGCTATCCAAGATAGCTCCGTCCAGCTGCTTGTCTGCAAGGTTTGCTAGCTAGATTGACACGGCAGCGCGGCGGCTTGCTCGTGCGCGCCGCGCTAAGGCCAGCCATCTGGCTCAAGCGAACGCCAGCGCAGCGGCTTGCTCGCTCGTGAGTCACGCTCGGGCCAACCTGCCAACCCGTGCGAAGGCCAGTGCAGCGTCCGGCCCGTCCGGCGGAGCGGCGGCCAACTCGCTCATCACCGGTGCCACCGACGAACATGCATCAGTACTGTTTGAAGTAATGTTCAGGAAAAATAATGATTTGAGGGGGAATAACAGGATAGAAGGTCAGATGTGGGTCCCTCGTGTCAACGGTCAAACAAAATGTGTTGGTTTAAGCTGCCTCGTCAGCACAGACATGTGGGCCAACCCTATCATAAATGGGTTAAAACGAACCTAATCGGTAGGAGTACTAGGTAGTTTTTGGGGTGGATTAAGAAATTTTGTATGTTTTTGCTATTTTTTGTACAATAGATTCCTCCTAGGGCTGGTTGAAAGTGGTAGTTTTTTGTTAAATACTCTACATATTGTAAGTAGGAGTGAAAGTTAAGCTTTGGAAGCCAATAAGCAAGGCTAGTTACATAGTGCATATGTGTACATGATTGAAAGTAAATATCAACCATGAGTGACTAATATCTTGATGGAAACTCGAAACTATGGAATACTAGGAGAAGAAATGCATCGTTGGAAATACTAGCAATGTTCATGTCCATTGCAACGAATCACAATTAGAATAATACTTATTCACAAACTTGGTACAAAACACTCTAATTTTGATATACATATGTCACTAGAGATATATTATGTTTCAATTAGAATATATTCCTTGGGCTGTTTTGGTGAGGTCAGGGAGGGATGTGCTTGGTTTTAAGATACTAATTATGGGTGTTTCTGCAAATTGGTAGACAAGTGGGATGTTGGTGAGAAAAGGCAAAAACTTACCTCACAATCGTTAGATGTAGATCTAATGGTTAGAAACGACGGATGGCAGACACACCAGCATCACCAACTTAGTCTTGTGTAGGAGTACTAGCAAGATCCGTGCATTGCACGAAACATCAAGATGCATTTTTTTTATAAAACACTTGTTGTGATTGACCCTTGTGGGAGTAATCCCACGTGTAAAAACTAATGATATCTCGAGAAATATGAGATAAGGTGAAGAGGAGTGGGGTGTGGTGGTGGTTGGTGGTCGGACTGAGCGGAGGCATGGGGATTGACGACACGGGCAGCGGCCACCAGGCCAGTTTGTTCCAGAGGCTTCCTTTATTAATTGCTCAACAATGAGGTTTGTTGGAGATAAGGATGAACGAGGGAAGGCCTTGTCTGCAAATGTGGAGAGGGGTGCGGGTATCTCTTAGTTTAATTTCCATCCGTCAGATATAGATCGGACGGTCTATATTGCAAGATGGCACACGTACCATCATCACCAACTCGATTTTTATAAGAGAAGAAATATAAGTATGGAGATACAAACGTATTATCGATACTTGCTTCCGTAAACTATCATCTACATTCTATTCAATGCCTCGACATGTGGGGCCTTAGCACAATGACTTCTCGACTGTGTAAAACGAAGATTTTCCCGCCACCGACAAGGAGGGGGTGACGGCGGCGCGCTTTTTGGCTTGCTCTAGTCCTAGTAGTCATACTAGGTGGTCTAAGCACATGTAGATTTATTCTTTTTCACGTCTCGTATTTGCCGTACTGCCACGACTATTCATGAATAGACGGTAAGTTATTCAAGGGGAAACCCTTGTTGAGCGTGTTTGCGAGAGAGAGAGAGAGAGAGAGAGAGAGAGAGAGAGAGTGATATGTTAGAGACTGAGGCAATGATAACAGATTCTTTGTGTCTATGTGTGTGGAGGATAGAGAGAGACATGTACATGGGGATTTGTGTTGTGTAACGTGCAGACACATATACATAATTAGAGAGTGAGTGTGTGAGATACACATGCGGACATGAGGAGAGATGAGGATCCAGGTAAATGGGTGTTTGTGCGTGTCTGTGTGTGTTTGTGCACGCGTTTGTGTGTGAGAGGCAGAGAGTGTATGTGGAGTAGAGAGACCACTGATGATGGAAACCTAGTATAAGGGAAGGGGGGATGGTGTGACATGTGTAGTAGCGAGATAGCACGGGTGCGGGCGGGGGGAGCAGACTATTTGGAAGAGACATCGAGTGTGTGTGGGAGAGGGGTGTGAGAGCGAGAGAAAGAGAGAGATAGCGATGGAGAGAGAGAGTGAGAGGAAGAGAGGGGGCGAGAGGGGTCGTTTGTGTCCATAAATGGCGTATAGATAGGGAGACAATGTTGATGTTGTCCGAAATTGGCCTATGAATGAAGACGCAAGAGAAGCAAGTCATCGTGTGTGTGATAGGGACTTCATGAGAGATCTAGAATAGATGGTGTAGAGAACAATGTGCGAAATTGAGAATGATTATACATTAGGGAGCTATGCAAAGAGTCACGACATATATGTATACGGGGAAAGAGCTGGGGCGGGTCCACATGTGGGAGAGATAGAAAGAGGAGAGTGGTGCACAAGGAGACAAAGTGTGCTTGTTTGCAGTGGGGGTGGTGTGTGAGGTGAGTGCGCGAGAACCACATAACTAGGGAGATAGACGTTTGGGGGTGACGTTTTGTGTGTATGGGAAATAAACACTCTACATAGTGTGTGTGCTTGGGTAAGAGAGATAGCGGGAGACCTAGAGAGTGAAGGAAGAGATGTGTGCATGCCCGAGAGACAAGTGATAGAGACCTATGTTGGGGTCCGGACTTTACAAGAGAGAGGGGTGTTAATGTGCTCGTGTGTTGG
>NC_057809.1:305182644-305195283 GCF_018294505.1 Triticum aestivum
GAGGTGTCTATATTTGAGGGACTTTAGCGTAATTGAGATATTGTGCACTCATGGTTGGTCAATTTGTTTCATAGTTTGTACTATGAGATAACGATACTTTTGAACATGCGTGATATACCTTGATGTACCAGAATTACAAACCTAAGATTGGAATTTGGAATTCGACTCCATCATTAGCTTTTGTAATTCATTTAAACGGAGGTACATTTTTAAGCCGGGATTTCGTGATTTCAAATTCATATATCAAACCTAGAGATATACACATACGGTCATGTTCAAACTTTATAATCATCCACTTTATTCATACACATACACATTTTTGCTTTTGTCATCATATTTAGGATAAACACATTTGGAATTTCATTTGAATTGGACCGTATGATGGTATTTGATTGTAGTAGCTCAATGATCCATATTTGAATTGAATGGACAATCTAAGTTTTGAGTTGGAGACATTGATTTTCAAAACATGCACATTTTTTTGCGTGCAAAACAAACAAATTGTCGGCCATGATATCATAGTCGGTCGTACGAGAACATGATTCTTATAATTTTAGGCGCCAAAAGCTTTCAAACTTCCCGCTCACATCGAAATATCACGCGCCCGAAAGTTTAGCCCTGTGATATTCCTGTTTTACCCCTGCCACATGAACAAAAAAGGGCTGCTTTGGTAACTCCATTGTTTTCCCCTCTTTGCCCCCAACATTCTTCCCCAGAGCCCCTCCCCTTCCCCTCCCCGACCCCCCCAACCATGGCAAGCTGCCGAATCTAGTCCTCCGCCGCAGCGGTGGACCTCACACCCCGCCGGATCTACCTTCCGCACCTTGGAACCCCCAACTGCCAACTCACCACTTCATCGGAGCCGCTTCAGCGACTGGCTTGTCCACCGCTCCAGATCTCCTTGACCGCCATCATGGTCCACCGCACCGGATCTGCTTAACCGGCGCCCTCGTCCACCACAGTGTAGGCCCTTCACTGACTCCCTCATCCGCCCCTTCGCTGGCCCTTCATACAAGCCCTCGTCCGCCGCAACAGATCCGCCTCACCGAAAGCACTGTACAACGCGCCCGCCGAAGCCTTCGTCCACTGCACTGGACCCGCTCCATGGATGCCATATTCAACTCCACCGGCCCTACTTTACCGACGCCACAGCCTCATCAGGTTATTTCGATTTGTACTCCTTTCAGTTTTTCTCTTTATCGTGCAATTGTTCACTTACCACAAATGAGCTTTCTTGTATGTCGACAGGCGCCGCAACCGTTGCACCGGAGCCGCTTCAGCGACGGTGACAGCCGGCCCAAACTCAACCGCAACACGAGCACCATCGACGATCCTTAGCTATCAAGTATGACAACGATACCCATACACCGCCGAGAATCAGGTACTATTATCCAACGGCGGGTGCCTACGTTCTCTTTTCTAGCATAAGTAGCGCACCATTGAATTTCTTCAAGGCATCATTCAGTTTTAAAGAGATGCGTTATTCTGCTTGCACCTATAGGGCCATACTTCTGGCAGTGAACATGTTACATGTGCTAAATTTCATACCAGTGCACATATAGTTAATATGCTTTAGTTTTGTTCTGATGCCACCTGTTGGTTCCATCAGACTGCTTAATGTTCTCTATGCTTAAGTACACATCAGCAAACTAGCATGTGGTTCCACTACTTTTTGTTCGTTTTACCCTACATTTTCTGATGCTAGCTATTACATCACTGCTCTGAGCCTCTGTTCATTACTTGTTTGTGTGTTCTTGATCTTCCCAAGTTGCATGACTAATTTGATGCTTCTATTAATTATGGAGCTGCCAACCCCATCAAGCAAAATATTTGTTCTTTTGGGGCTAGCACCTCGAACAAGCATAAAAATATGGGGAAGCAGATATACTCCCTCCGATTCTATTTACTCTGCGCATAACTCTTGACCCACATACTAAGGAGGGCACTGGTTTAATTTTTCTGGACTAATTTTCCAATTAATTAGGGTAGAGGCGGATGGGGCGGGGCACAAAAGGAAACCAGCGCTAGGAATCAGCAACGCGCAGACTAATGCGAGAAAACTAAGAAAAAGTTATACGCAAAGTAAAAAGAATCGGAGGGAGTATTGTCGTGTATGCACACACCCTTCTTTCATTAGTTTAGATGAAACATTGATGATCAATTTGGACCAGTGCATGCGATTAAAATTAATTTTACCTAAATAGATGGTGCAGAATAAACTACAACAACTAGATTTGCAGCCACAGGATGCTGACGATATCTTCAAAGAACATTGCAACAGCAGCTAGGCTTCACATCAACATATGGTAAGCCAGTGTGTTTTAGTACATGTGAAATGTAATGCGAGTGGGCTGATTTCTTGGTTTGTGCCCTCAACGTGTAATCCTACCGAATTACAAATAGTTCAGTTGTCTGCTTTGCTGTATTGCTTGATTCAAATGCTTATTTGTTGTTACGCTATACCTGAGTTGGCCAATATGTCAGCAGTGCCTGCTGTACTATCATAAAGAAATGCATGCCTATTTCATTTGAGTCCTTAACTTTTCCTCTCAACTTCATCACAAGACTGTCTTCGTAGTTTATATGAGGCCACACTGTTAAGTGCTTTCTTAGATTATTTTAACTGCTTAGATGCCTTGGCAACTTAAATATAGCGGCTGTACACTCCCTTTCAACTAGGGATGTCAACTGGGTCCGGTTTAATCCCGATTAAAGTCCACTAGTGGTATGATAGTTCAAAAGAGTTTTTGTTTTTTTTGAGGAAAATGAACTAGGGAGGTAGAAAAAACTAACTAGATGGGACTGGCGGATTTCATTTATTTGCCACTTACATCCCTAGTTTCATCTTACCATTTTAATTTATTTTCGGCTGATGCTGCTTCGGACCATTTAAATATAGTTTGCCATGCTCGGCAATAATTCGTCCGTCGTTTACTATGTAAGCTTACTGTCTAGATCATATGATAACTATCTCTTACTGATGTCCAGCGGAAACCTTTCAGGATGACGTTCACACTAGGACATAATGTACAACCCCAGAATCTATTTGTGGAAGCAGTGCGCCATCCATGTTGCCAGATGGTAGCAGTTCAGAGGCACCACCGCCGGAGAGTAGTCTAAGCACAAATATTATAGTGCTTGAGGCTCTACTAGAGGCAGAAAGAGATGGTGTCATGAATGAGGTAATCTTTATCTTGAGGCTGGAAATTATGGAATTAGTGGCACGCATTATGCAAGCAACCCAAGAATTGTAGGAAGTAAGAATGTTGCATTTGAAGACGGAGGAGGTCCTGCTGTTTCTGCTATCTGAAGCCCAAGATTATCCCGGTTCTTCTTTAGATACCAGTTGAAATTTTCATTAGATTATTGTACTTGCATGTTGTGTCATGTCTCTGAATGGATTACGTTGCAAGACCCCCTATGTTGTCCATGTGTTGTAATGATCCGAATTTTTTAGGACAGGTAATCCTCAGTACTTGTATGATTGACATAAGGTGAACTGTTTTTCGTGTGAGCATATTGTATTGGATGAAATAACTGTTTGACTTAGAGTGTATCCAACCTACTGAATTCGAAGATCACGGCATTTCTAAATCATAATCATATATAAAGGTGGAATAAATCTTTGTTGTGGTTTTGAAGAAATAAATAACAAAACGTATAATTATCTGTGGATATTCGTAATCGAATACAAATTGGATTTGAATTTAGTTTGCCAGGTCCCAGGGCAAACGTGAATGCTAATTCTCCCAAGTTTTGAATGAAGCGGCTAAACACCCACTATAATTTGTGGGCTGCCCGAAGCAAGTGTTTGCGAGATGGAAATTATTGTCTACCCCTGACACTTGACATCCTTATCGACAAGATTTACACTGCTGTCGATAGGGGTATACTAGTAACTTCAATCAGACGTGACACGACGGCCTCTGAGCCCATTCAGACGCGGTGGGCGCCATACGTGGGCGGGAAAACACATTTGATTCAAGCTCGTCCGAAAGACATGTGTCTCTTCCTCCATTTCCCCATTCATACACGGTGGGCGGCAAAACAAACTCTCCTCATCCGAAATCGATGTAGGCTTATATTTTAAATAGGGGCAGATGTGTAACTTCCATCAGACGTGACACAACCGCCCTACCTGTCAGCCCCATTCATACACCGTGGGCGCCAACCGTGGGCGGCAAAACACCCTCTCCTCGCCCGAAATAGTTACCGGCAAATATTTAGGAGATGCGAGATTACCGTCCTATCCCCCAACCGACGCGATGTCCGAAATTTTAAACGGGGGATAAGTTCGTAACTTTCCCCCATTTCAGAGAAGCGCGTCCCAAAGTTTGAGATACCCCCCTCCCCTCCATTTCTTCATTCATACACCATCGGCGGCACGACAACCTCCGCACTGCGGCCAGCCTCCTCCGTCCGCCACCCCATCCTCCACCTTGTTGGAGCCGCTACCCCTACCCCGTCGTCCAATGCAAGAGATGGACGTCTCTCATCCATGGTGCTGGACCAGGATCCTTTCATCGCCTCCTCTTGCTTCATCGGCGCCGTCGTCCACCTTGTCGTTGCCGCTCCTACGACCGCCTTGTCCACGGCAATAGGATATATCCCCCGACCCGGCCGTCTGCCGTCTAAAGTCTTCTTCCCCGCCGCCAATAGCCATCGCACCCGCAGCACCCTCAACGTATCAGCATAGGCCTACACGGCGTCGCAAGAGAGCTGGTACTCTTCCATATGTGCTTAAGTTATTGATCTCACCCAGAAAATAGATCGTAATTTGTTTACTGTACTTTTCTTGTCCGTACCAAATCGTAGTGGCTAGTTGAAAGCAAACATTGGTTGCGAAGTAGCTTTGTCCGGTTTGCACCTTCAGATCCGCCATGGCACGGGCACTATACTCGTAAAGCTTATGGTTTCCCCCCTTCATATTCACTACCATCATCGTAGGTGCTTCGTGTCGTGCTAGCACTGCTCCTTAAGACCTCAACCCAAAGCTTACGTGTTGAAATACGAATCTGATATGATGCTAATATCACTAAAACAAAGAACGTTTAATTGGTCACCTAATGTTCCTATGTTCGTTTCGAAAAGCATGTGCGCCACCCACTGGTCCAGCTAGTTCCACTTTCCTGATTTTTCTCTTGATGCTTAGGGTTTTCCCCTTTTATATACTCTACTATGATCTGCGTAGGTGCTTTCTGTTGTACTAGCATTACTCCACCCTTGAAGCTAAACAACACAACACTCAGAATTCGAAAGCTTAGTTGTTCAAATATGGTTGTGATATGATACTGATATTAGTTAACCGACACATTTAATTGGTTAGCTAAAGGTCCCACTTGAGTTTCCAAATGCATGTCACGACATATAGAGAGACAACATAATTGCATTTCTTTGTCACTTGTTGACCGTACTTTCTTGTCCATACCAAATCTTAGTTGTTATTTCAAAGCAAACATCGGTTGCTAACTACCCTTTGCACGGTTTGCGGCTTCAGATCTGCCATCCCACTGCCACGGTCAACATTGTACTCATCATGCTTATGTTTTCCCCATTTTATGATGATCACAATCAGCCTACATGGTTCGTGTCGTAATAGCACTGCTCCACCCATCGAGCTAAACAAGCTTAGTTGTACAAATTCATATATGATATTATTGCTGATATTAGTAAAACTGAGAGATGTTTAATTGGTTAGCTAAATATTCCTACTTTAGTTTCGAAATGCATGTGAGCCACATATGGAGAGACTGGAAAGAATAGTATTTCTCTGTGCGCTCTAGTTCATCATGGGTGGCCAACCGACATTGTATTAAAAGACTTGTAATATCTTCAATCTGCTTGCTCTTCTGCTCTTCTTTAAGATGATACTCTTCTCTTGCGGTCGACTGGTCAGGTCGAGTTGTTCTCCCTTAGTATATTTTGAATCTGTCAGGTCAGGTCGACTTGTTCTTCTTTACTATATGTTGAAGCTATCATCTGCGAAGTGTCATCACTTCTGGAGATCTCATATTTTGAGTAGTAGGCCACATTATATTAATGCACACAACAAATTACAGCATGCATGGCATCTTTTAAAAGAATTGCGAAGATATCACAAAGGGTTTTACAGGAAGGCAGTATTGGATTAGAATCACTTCTGCATTACAAAGAAATCTCACTTGTTTTTATGTTTTCATGCATGTTAGATATTGAACATCATCAAAATGAATATGAGAATGGGCGCACGAGAGGAATATTGCGGAACGATCCATTGGTTATCAAACTTGGCATGGTGGAGGATGGCCTATCTTATTCACCCATCAAGGTGCTTGCTCTAACTTTGCAAAGTTGTATTGGTCGCACATATTTTGCATCTGACCTCTTGCATTACTTCTACTTTGTTACACCATCTGCTTAGTTTAAGCATCATATATGAGTATATTCCATACCTATCCATTTTCTGTACCTATTCCATTTGTCGTCACACTATGTTTTTCCAGTCAGATGTTGTTCTTTCGTAATAGGTGTCCAAAAGGAAGAGGGTGAGTGCAGGTCATCAAGGAGTACAAACTAGGTATTTGGAAAAGGTAGTGATACCTGTTAAATCAGATAGATCAGCAGACACAGAAAACACAGGCCCAACTGTACCACACTTTACCCCTACTCCAGTGGCCAAACCCGTATTAGAACTGCTGGTAGCCCAACGTCAGGTACTGTCTATGATATCAATTCAAAATTTGAACTCCTAAATTTCTACTTGTGCCTTACCTTCTCTCTTGTATGAAAACTAATTTCAGATGAGTCTCCTTGCTCAAAGGATCATATGATCTCAAAACAATAATGGGCTCTGCATTGCTCTTGTCAGTACCTCTCTCCCTTTTGCCTTGTGACGCTGTACTTAATTAATTGCTATTTGATTATGTATCATTAGTCTGCACCTGAGCTTCATTATCCTCTATTTCTTCCAATATTATTTGATCTATATTTACTCTTTGCAAAATGTAGAATAATGGCAACGCTTATAAAGAATTTTCTTTGGGGAATTTATTGAATTATCCTTCCATCAACATGGAGAAGGGCTTTGTCCAGCCCGTGTTAACATGTAATGTAAGTTGATCCTTCTCAAGCCTTCAAACTTTGTTCTAGTATAGATTAGGATAGGAATAATTTCCTCCACCGCTGTTTGCTTTGCTGTTTACATCTGATTGGATGTTTGCAACAACTACCAGTTTCAAATTGTAGTTGTAAAAACATGTTCCTTATGCAGAACAGATCCATTTATTTGCTTATATAATTGTGAAACCTGTTACGTGTCTCCTTGTTCCTCTTTCAGACTCGTATCTCTTACGCCAGACAGAACTTTAGGGAAGATAATGAGCCAAACCATTTTGAGGACAGCGAGATGACCCCAAGGTCCTGTCTTGATGAAGACAGTGAGTTGAAGCTACTCACCAGCAGGTGTGAGACAACCTCTATGCATTCGCTGCCTCAATCAGTTCGACTTCTTCAGTCTCAACTTAAAGCGGAAAGGCTTGCTTCAGCTCAGCTCCGACTTGAAGTCAAAGATGCAATGAAGTCAGAGGACTGCCGTGCGCACCATCATGCCTTAAATCTAGTGTTGATGCATCTATCGTTGACACAACTGAGGTCTACTCATCTTCTTCAATTGTTTGGGGGGGCGACCTGGCCAGGCCTAGTGCCTTCTGAAGTGCTCTCAGTTTTGTATATTCTTTTGTCGGCGCGTTTATTTGCACTGGTGGCGAACTTTGATGCCCAGTGGATGTAATATGTGTGATAGCCGTGATAGCCTAGCGTAAGTTGCTTTCTTATTTATTTCCTTGTTGTCTTGTTTATTTGTTTGCTTCTAGTCATTGCAGTTCTTTTTCCGCGGTTTGCTAGTGGCTGCATTAACCTATTTTTTAAAACTAGGCCACAATAACCATGGGCTACTATTTATTGTAGTGACACCGAGCCTCCTACGGGCCGTAGAAACAGTGGGCCTTCTATGGGCCGTAGAAACAATGGGCCTTCGACGGGCCGTATCATGAATGGGCCTTATACGGGCAGTATGATCGATGGCCAAACATGGGCCAATAACAGGCGGCATTATGGCCATAAACGGGCTAGAGTTGGAATCGTCCATTCATGGGCCGACCATAACGGGCCATCGTTAATAGGCCGTATTTGATGATGATATGAAAACGATGTAATGTATTAATGGACCACAAACGGGCCGACTGTAACCACAGGCTAAATTTGGCCCACAAGCAGAAAATGACAGTAACGAGCCATAAGTAAACGAATGCTGGAAATGAGCCCAAGAATAAATGGGCGCTGAGAAGGCCGAAAGATAACATGGGCTAGAAACGGCCCAACAAAATAACAGTGGGCCAGTTTCACCACGGGTCGTTAATGGGTGTAAAGTGATACACTGTTCATCACGGGCCAGTTTCACCACGGGCCGTTAGTAGGCCAAGAGTTACATAGGGCCTCATATGGGCCGAAAGACGTCATGGGCCATACATGGGCCAGAAGTGAAAATGGGCTGGAATCATATTGGATGGCCCAGATGATGCTACTGGGCCTAATTCGGATAGGGCATAACGGGCCTTGGGTTAGCGGGCTGTAAATGGGCTATACTCGAACAGGCCGTTAACAGGCTTTCCATGGGCCGGCCCGCCAGCTTTTGACCAAGTCAAACGGGGCGGCCTTTACACAGGAATGGGCCTCTATTGGGCCATGCCACGTGTCGACGTATCATAGGCGCCTATCTGACCCACTGACGAGCTGACACGTGTTTCGTCCGGCCATTAAGAATTTTACACGTGGAAATTTCCCATTGGTCGGGGCTGTTAACGGGTTATCGGATCCAAAACCCGACCCGATAGCTTAACGGCGTTCCGTTACGGTGGATGCCATGTGTCGGTCACCCTTGACGAAAGCACTTCTGTGACGCGCGATTTATCGTCATGGAAGTGGACACTTCCGTGATGATAATTTTGGTAATGTCATGGAACACTTATACGACAGCACAGGTATGACTATCTTGATTCTGTCATAAATTTATCATGGATGTACATGCATGGCAAAAAAGCGACCTACTGTGACAAACACGTATCATCATGGAAGTGTATTTTTTTGTAGTGATTAGTCCCGGTTCTGGAACCGGGACTAAAGGGTCGGGACTAAATCCCAACACCTTTAGTCCCAGTTTGCTTACGAACCGGGACAGATGGTGCTCCACGTGGCCGCTGCGAGGCGCCCAGGCCGAAGGGCCTTTAGTCCCAGTTGGTAACACCAACCGAGACCAAAAGGCATCCACGCGTCAGCAGCTCAAGAGCTGGGGTTTTGTTTTTTTAATGGGGGTTTAGGGGGTTTTGGAGGGTTAATTTAGGGGTTTCATATATTGTATTAGCTAGCTAATAGGGAGAAGTGACCTCTCTTATCTCTGTACTTGGTCGACACTAGCTACTATACGTATATAGAGAACTCGACATGCTAGCTAGTAAGCAAATGAAGGAACCATTAAGTACACAAGATGTCATGAACATATACAGAGAGGAGTGATCGACCTCTCTTTCACCGAGAGATTGGTCGAACAACAAGTTTTCGTATATCTATCTGACGCTACATATATACAATATAAGATCTCTTACAATCCCTAACATCTCATGTCTATATCAATTTCCACATGGTATTCTCTGGATTTATCGATGGCGTGGTCAAGAAAGAATCCCGCCAATTTCTCTTCAATTGCTCGTATGCGATCTTGTGGTAGGAGTTCATCCCGCATCTTCCAGACCTAAATTGAATGGGGACAATACATGTATATGAATGAAACTCAATACAAATGATGGTAATAAATATTTTTTCTTACGCACTTCGTATTGTTTTCAGAGTAGCCCCGCTTATTAGAGGCCACCGTGTTGTAGATGAACTCCCAAACATAGTATATACAAAAATCATTCCCGGATTCCTGCCACAATCACTTTACGAGAAATAGAGGTCAATCAAACTAATAAGCAAAAGCATGCTAAGTGGTGTTGATGAAACTAGCTAGAATCAATGGGAGATATACGGAACTAGGTAGTAGAACTTACTTTGAGGTGTACAAATCGCAGCTCGCTCGGCAGTCCTGGAGAAATTACGGTGAAATCTTTCCAAACCCTGCCAGATAAAGAAAATAATTGCTTGATATCAAGAAATGAACAAATTTGCTGATATGGTGCGATAATGATCGACTGAACTTACTTCCAGAGCATTTGAGTCATGTCTGCATAGTCCTCAAGATCTTTTCGTCTCGAGTCTAAGATGGTTACTACTCCCCTCTCAAGCTTAATCTCTAGGAGAATAAAGTGGAAGCTACGTACGCATGCATAACTCATCAATTACATTACTATAACCTCGAGTAATAAGGGAAACTGAATATGCACAAGATAGTAACACTGACTTGAAGTTGTAAGGAAAGAGTATTTTATCTTTGCTTTGATTTTTGTGCAACGATTGTATCACATTGTCCTCAGTTTCTGTGACATTGTGTTTAACCGTCCATTCATGTATGATATTTGGGTAAATGAACCCAATGTCATAGATTTGTTAGTTTCTGCATTTGAGGGTCTTCAATCTGCATAATATAGTGAGGATAATTATATATACACATGCAATGAAAGAGTTGAGCTATATACAGAGACTTAATTACAAAAGTAGTACCTACAGACAGTAGCAAGTCACGAGTGTTTTGTCGAGGGCCTTTTGATTGTAGAACTGGAATAAATCGTCAAATTCAATAGAGAACAGACCAGTTCCAACGAGCTCGTGCTCCTCTTTAATTCTCATCGTCAAAACATCCTTCCCAGACTCGCTGTAGGTTTTCATGTACCAATCATGGAATCTTTGCATTATCGTTGTTAGAGGAGGACTTCCATCTTTGACGAGAGGTTCCCCGTACTGGTATCTGTCCACCTCCATTGTATCAAACACTACATCATCACCCAGGTAATCAGCAGGATTGGTACCCGACACCATCCCCGGTAGAGTAGCGAGGATATCACTAGACACCTTGAGCGGGGGGCACGATTGGTTCGCATGTTCGCCGAGCTGGGGAATTCTTTCCCACTTCTTCGTTCTGCTAACCTTTTATTAGTGGAAGTACTTCTCGACTGGCGTGCATCTTCATATGTCTTTTTAAGAGCGCGTACATAGTTGCTATCCGGCGGAGGCGGTGGTGGTCACTTCAGGGCATCGATAGTGCGCTTCGATTTCACTGGATCTATCATCTCCTTCGGAGGTGGAGGTTTCTTTGCAAAAAATCCCCTCACTTGGGCTTCACAGATCTCTGTGTTTTCCTCCTTGGTCCTCTCATATGGTAAATTTTACGGAGTCTTGAGAGATGGATCGTATTTGTATTGCCTCCTGCCTCTTACTGTACTGCTAGCCACTAGAGTGGCGGCTTATCTCTTCCATCATTTCTTACGAGGTGTAGAAGGAGGCGGAGTGCTCCAACGCGCTGGGGGAGCCGGAGCGGCTGCGTCTATCTTCTGCCATTGCTGACGAGGCGGAGGAGGAGGTACACTACTCGGACGCGCCGGAGGAGGCAAAGGAGGAGGCGGAGTGCTTGCCTCACGCGCCGGAGGAGCCGTAGAAGGAGGCGGAGTGCCTTGATCACTCGCTAGAGGAGGAGGAGGAGGCGGAGTGCCCTGACTCACTGGCTCTCAACTTGTTCCTCTAGCTTTTGTACTCTTGCATTGAGCTTTTGCATTTTTCTCAGCTCCAGTTTCCTCTTCCTCTCCCGGGTTTTGTAACTGCCTGTGCCGGGAAACCCAACCTTCCACGCAGTGGAGTCTGGTGTGCCTCGTGTTTGTCCAGGGTGCTCAGGATTCCCGAGGGCCTCGGTCAGCTCGTCATTCTGTAACACCCCGGATATGATTTACCCAATATGTAATTCAACTCTTGCCATTTCCGGCCTTAAGTTATTTTATTTTCTCGGGCTCGGGTTTCTGTCTCCGTGTGTTGTTGTCGTTGTCATGCATCTCATATCATGTCATCATGCGCATTGCATTTGCATACGTGTTCATCTCATGCATTCGAGCTTTGTCCCTGTTATTCGTTTTGCATTCCAGCGCTTCGTTCTCCTCCGGTGGTCATTTCTACCTTTCTTTCGTGTGTGGGGATTAAACATTTCCGTATTGGACCGAGACTTGCCAAGCGGCCTTGGTTTACTACCGGTAGACCGTCTGTCAAGTTTCGTATCATTTGGACTTCGTTTGATACTCCAACGGTTAACCGAGGGACCGAAAAGGCCTCGTGTGTGTTGCAGCCCAACACCCCTCCAAGTTGGCCCAAAACCCACCAAAACCCTCTCATCATCTAGAGCGTTCGATCACGATCGCGTGGCCGAAAACCGCACCTCATTTGGACACTCCTAGCTCCCTCTATGCCTATATATACCTCCCCCATTCCAAATCTCGGATCCCCTCTCTCTAAACCCTAAAAAAAGATCCCCTCACCGCCAGACGTGTCCGAATCGGGCCGGACACGTCCGCCCGATCCGCCGCCGCCAACCACGCAGCGCCACGTGGCACGCCGGCCTCCTCCCGTCGTCGGCCCGTCCCGGCCCGAAGCCAGCCCTCCGCCGCTCCCGCCTGGGCCAGAGGCGCC
>NC_057809.1:305195689-305205813 GCF_018294505.1 Triticum aestivum
ACTGGCGCCGCTCCAAGTCCGGCGACCGAGCCCGCCGCCGGCTCGCCGTGCGCGCGCCGTCCGGCCTCCTCCACCGCGCGCCAAGTCCCTCCCCCTCGACGGCTCCTTCCTCCGGCGAGGTCCAGCAGCTCCGGCGAGCTCGAAGCTCCGGTGCACTGTTCCGACGACCTCAGGAAGCGTGCCAGATCTGAGATCAAAACTCGCGGTTGACTTTTTGTCTTGAAACCCTAGTTCATATGCCCTTGTTCATCGTGCCGTAACTTTGCATCCGTAGCTCCGTTTCGCGCATATAGCATATCAAAATGTTCGTCTCAGAGAGCACATCATTTCATCTTATTGCATCATTTTCATTTGAGATCATCTTGATGCCCGAAATGCTGTTAGAAGAGGGCTACTTGAGATAATTGTCAGATCTGCTGCTCCATTTAGCTATTTGTCATTTTTGCCATGATTATTGTGTGCATGATATGCCCATGAGCTCTACATATGTTTTGTTAAGGGTTTTGCCATCTTTCCAGAGGTGCAACCCATGTATTTTTGTGATGTGTGTGGTGGCTACCAGAAGCTTGCAAAGTGAGGCACTTGGTAATGCTGATTTCAGGGACCTAGCATTTCCACTAAGTCCTTGAGTTGTTTATCTCATATGGCCATATGTTCATGTTGTTTCCTAGTGATCCGTGCCTCTTCTGAGGATGATCAGTAAGGATGTTTTGTTAATCTTGTAGTGCTTTATCCATCCATGTCTTTGTTTGCAATTATGGAGCACCCTAGCTTGAGTCAATTGAGCTCTACTTTTGCTACTTCGTGAATCTAGGCAGATTGTCTACTTGTTAGCGATTTTCCCGAGGATGTTGTAGTTGATCCGTGCATGCTATGCTATTGTTCTTGCCATGTCTAGCTTGCATTTTGTGTATTCTTGATGGGTATATGCTTAGATTGTCATGACTTTCCCCATAGTGACTGCATCAAGCTCGTAAACATGCCTACTTGATATCTGTTTCAGCATGCTCACATGCTTGCAATTGTATTTTCTAATCCCTTTTGGCTCAAGGTCACTAAGGGACTTTTGTTAAGATCTTTGAGTAGCTCCATGCCATGCTTTACTTTGCCATGTTCGGATCCTGTAGCATATAGTTTTGTTGCTCCGAAGTGTGCTACCTGATCTGAAATTCTAGACAAGTGTTAATTTCACTAAGTCTGAAATCTGTTTACCATATGCATTTTTGCCATGCTTGTTTGAACCTGTTAATGGATGAATTGGCCGTAGCTCAGTCCTAGACTTTTGTTAAGCATCATGAATGCATCCCTGCCATGTATTTTTTTGTCATGTTTGAATGCTGTAGCATGTTCATCTCATTGCATTTAGATGACTACTAGCTGTAAATCGCAGAACGTGGTCATATTTGAATCGCTTGCCATTTCCAAACCGTAACTCCGATTCCGGCGTTCTTTATATCGTTTTCAAGCAATTTTATCTCATCTATCCAGTGGCACACTTGGATTCCCAAGTTGAGGCCAGATTCTTGCATTCCCTGTCAAATCTTGCATATGCATCCCGCATCGCATCCCGCATAGCATACCATCCTTGCATCATATTGTTTGAGGTTTGCACGTGGTTGATTGTGTTCCGTTTGCTTGTTTGTCTTGTTTGGGTAGATCCGGGAGATGAGTTCGCTAATGAGGAGCCTGTTGAGTTTCCTTTCGAGGATCCAGTCAACTCTGACAACTTTGCAGGAGAGATGATCATACCCTCGAAATCACAACTATCTTTGCTTTGCTAGATGCTCGCTCTTTTGCTATGCCAATGCTATGATGCCTACCACTTTCTTTCAAGCCTCCCAAATTGCCATGTCAAACCTCTAACCCACCATGTCCTAGCAAACTGTTGATTGGCTATGTTACCGCTTTGCTCAGCCCTTCTTATAGCGTTGCTAGTTGCAGGTGAAGATTGGAGGCTGTTCCTTGTTGGAACCATTTATTTACTTGTTGGGATATCATTATTTTGCTATGTTATCTTAATGCATCTATATACTTGGTAAAGGGTGGAAGGCTCGGCCTCTCGCCTAGTGTTTTGTTCCACTCTTGCCGCCCTAGTTTCCGTCATATCGGTGTTATGTTCCCAGATTTTGCGTTCCTTACGCGGTTGGGTTATAATGGGAACCCCTTGATAGTTCGCCTTTATTAAAGCTTTTACTGCAATGCGCAACCTTGGTTTTACCATTTGCCACCTAGCCTCTTTTCCCTTGGGTTTCCGGAGCCCGAGGGTCATCTTATTTTAAACCCCCCCGGGCCAGTGCTCCTTTGAGTGTTTGTCCACCTGTCAGCTGCCTGTGGCCATCAGGGGCAACTCTGGGCTGGCCTACCCATACATAGGACAGTCTGAGTGTGCCCTGAGAAAGAGATATGTGCAGCTCCTATCGGGATTTGCCGGCACATTCGGGCGGTGTTGCTGGTCTTGTTTTAACCTGTCGAAGTGTCTTGAAGAACCGAGATACCGAGTCTGATCGGAACGTCTCGGGAGGAGGTCTATTCCTTCGTTGACCGTGAGAGCTTGTCATGGGCTAAGTTGGGACTCCCCTGCAGGGATTTGAACTTTCGAAAGCCGTGCCCGCGATTATGGGAAGATGGGAATTTGTTAATGTCCGGTTGTAGATAACTTGAACCTTAACTTAATTAAAATGAATCAACTAAGTGTGTTACCGTGATGGCCTCTACCCGGTGGAGTCCGGGAAGTGGACACGGTGTTGGAGTAATGTTTGCGCAGGTTGCCCTCTAGTTTCTCGCTCGCGCTTTACCTCCTCTTCTCGCTCCCTTTTGCGAACAGGATAGCCACCATATTTGCTAGTCGCTTGCTGCAGCTCCACATATTTACCTTGCCTTACCTATAATCTTAAATAGTCTTGATCGCGAGGGTGCGAGATTGCTGAGTCCCTGTGGCTCACAGATTACTATTACACCAGATGCATGGCCTGATGATTCCGCTCCAGGTGACGCGCTTGAGCTCAAGTGGGAGTTCGACGAGGACTCTCAACGATACTATGTTTCCTTTCCTGATGATCAGTAGTGGTGCCCAGTTGGGGGTGATCGGGACCGTGTCGCATGTTGGGTTATCTTTTATTTTTGGCGCCGTAGTCGGGCCATGAGTGTTTGGATGATGTAATGTTATTATGTACTTGATTGACGTGGCGAGTGTAAGCCAACTATGTTATCTCCCCTTTTATTATCTATATTACATGGGATGTTGTGAAGATTGCCTAACTTGCGACATATGCCTTCAATGCGATTATGCCTCTAAGTCGTGCCTCAACACGTGGGAGATATAGTCGCATCGAGGGTGTTACAAGTTGGTAATCAGAGCCTTCCCCGACCTTAGGAGCCCCATTGCTTGATCGTTTTTAGCGGCCGAGTTGTGTCTAGAAAAATGTTTTGAGTCATTTAGGAATTATATATCGGAGAGTTTAGGAATTCTTTTTACTTCCCAGTCTCCTCATCGCTCTGGTAAGGCATCCTGACATAGAGTTTTGACTCTTCTCTTCTCAAATTTCACTAAAAAAATTTAGGATCACGCGGGTATCTTGGAATCGTTCCGATGGTTTTATGATGAGAACATTGTCTTGGTGCCTCCTCTCAGGGTTTTGTGGAAGTGTCCCGGGGAGTTGAGCTCTGAGGTGTTGTCGTCATAATTTTATCGTTGCAATTCTGGAATACCTGAGTTTAGTACGCCGACATCGAAAATCTATTTTATGTAGTTCGTTGGTGAGATAACCTCGACGCCACCCAGTACTGGGGCGGGAGTTCGGGAGTATCGCCATAACTCGTATAACGGATGCTTTTTGAAGGTTGAGGTAGATGGTTTCTGAAGTTTTCTCGGTTATGTGTTGAAGGATGGATACAGCTGGATGTAGGAATTGCTAGATTTGGGTGAGATATTATGCTTCCCCTGTATCCCCAACACCTGATTGCATAATCGGAAAGGTTCGGGAGTTTCATAGGTGGGAATTCTCGTAGCTCTAGTTCTTCTTCCACGGATATTTGGTTTGAGATTGGGATTTCTTACCGAGTATTCGTTCTTGATCTGTACCTTGTTGATTTATTTCTCTACCTGAATTCTATGTGGCTTCTCAATTTATGGATATGTGACCATTTCAAGAGGAATGCATTCGTTCATTTTGTTCGGATGTGAAGACTATATGTTGCAATTTTCATTCCGTTGGTTTCAGCTTCATTTTATCTGTCTATGTGCTAACGGTGGTCAACCTCTTCAGGATGGCTCCCGCTAAGAGCACCAGTCAGAATCAGAATCAAGATCCGCCACCACCTCCACCTCCTCCGGAGGCATGGCAAGTTGTGATGGCCGCAACCAATGCAAACACACAGTTGATCATGCAAATTCTTCAAGAGCGCAATCAAGGCAACCAAGGGAACCAAGGCAACAATCAGAATCACTTTGCTACACTCAACCAGTTCCTTGCTAACGGGCCAAAGACTTTCAGCAATTGTGTTGAGGCAACTGATGCTGACGATTGGCTCGTGGATCTGTGCAAGCATTTCGAGTGCAGTAACGTCAGGCCTGAGGACTTCGTCAAGTTCGCCTCCTTCCAACTCAAATATCAAGCTGCAGAATGGTTCCAGCAGTACAAGGATTCCAGAGGTGGACATGCTATTACCTGGGATGAATTCCGTCAAGATTTCAGAGCTCACCATATCCCTCAGAGCATGGTTGAAAGCAAGCGTGAGGAATTCCGCAACCTGAAGCAAGGCTCTTTGTCTGTCTATGACTACAACAAGTTGTTCCAGAAGCTCGCTCGCTTTGCCAAGCAGGACGTCCCTGATGAGAAGAGCATGATATACCAGTTCAGGGGCGGTCTCAGAGAAGAAATTCAGCTAGCTCTTGTTCTCTTTGAGCCCTTGAGATACGATGAGTTCTACAACATGGCATTGAAGCAAGAGGCTGCTCAACTGAGGTGCGATGCTTCCAAGAAGCGAGTCAGAGATGCTACTCCTTCTTCCTCTACTCAAGTGGACAAGCAGCAGAAGTATTGGCTTCCTCCTCCTCCGTTCCGTCAGCCGTTTCAGCAGAAGAGCAAAGGTGGCAGTGGTTCTTCCCACCCACCCAACCTTGGCTTTCAGAACAAGACTTCGTCCCAACCTCCAAGATCAAGTGCTCCGTATCACCGTCCGCTTTCAGAGGTCACGTGCGACAAGTGCCAATAGAAGGGTCACTATGCCAACAAGTGTCTCAATCAGAGGCGTCTCCCTCCTCCTCCTCCTGTCAGAACTGCAAGTACAGCTGTGGTCAAGCATAACCCCAAGCACGCCAAGGTCAATTTGATGAACGCAGCTCAGGCAGAGGATTCGTCGGATGTCATCATGCGTAACCTTCCTGTTAATGATATTCTAGCTAAAGTTCTTTTTGACACTGGTGCATCGCATTGTTTCATCTCGAGACCGTTTACATCTAGGCATGAACTGGTTTCGCAAGTTTTGCCTAGTCCATTAGCAGTTGTCTCTCCCGATAAGCGCATGCATGCTAACTCCATCGTTCCGGATGTTACTATCACCTTGGGTGACTACAAGTTTCTGGCTTCTCCAACGGTTCTTGGTGACTCGGATATTGATCTTATCCTCGGAATGGATTGGCTTTCTAAGAACAAGGGACATCTTGACTGTGCAGCCAGGCAGATTCAATTGACTCACTCATCTGAGGATGTAATTGTCTTTGCCGCTCGTGATGATACCATCCGTCTGTTTTCTCTCAATGAGAAGGGTGAACTCGATGCCATCTCGCAAATTCCAGTCATTTGCGAATATCAAGATGCCTTTCCAGAAGAGCTTCCAGGAATGCCTCCGCACTGGCCAGTTGAATTCGTCATTGATCTTGAGCCCGGCATGGAACCTGTGTGCAAGCGTCCTTACAAGCTCGGACCTGAAGAGTTGAAGGAGTTGAAGAAGCAACTCGATATACAAGAAAGAATGGGTCTCATCCGGCCTAGTTCTTCTCCGTGGGGTTGTGGTGTTCTTTTTGTGAAGAAGAAGGATGGAACGGACTGACTCTGTGTTGATTACCGTCCGTTGAACAAGAAGACCATAAAGAACAAATACCCACTTCCCAACATCAACGAGTTGTTCGAACAACTCAAAGGTGCCCAAGTATTCTCCAAGCTTGATCTCCGTATGGCTTATCATCAGATTCAGATCCGTGAGCAAGATATTCCCAAGACGGCTTTCAGGACAAGCTATGGTTCATATGAATACACGGTCATGTATTTTGGCCTCGTCAACGCTCCTCCAACTTTCTCTCGCATGATGAACTTCATCTTCAACGCCTACGCCAATGACTTCGTTCTGGTCTATCTCGACGACATTCTAGTTTTCTCGAAGAACAAGGAAGATCATGCCAAGCACTCGCGTTTGGTACTCGATAAGCTGAGGGAACACAAGTTCTACGCCAAGTTCTCCAAGTGCGAATTTTGGCTCGATGAGGTTCTTTATCTTGGTCATATCATCTCTGCCAAGGGCATTGTGGTGAATCCTGAGAAGGTGTCTGCAATTGTGAATTGGGAACCTCCTCAGAACGTGAAGCAACTCTGTAGCTTCCTCGGTCTCGCAAGCTATTGTCGAAGATTCGTTGAAAACTTTTCTAAGATCACGAAGCCTCTCTCAAATCTTCTCCAGAAGCACATCAAGTACGTTTGGTCTCCGGAGTGTGACATTGCTTTCAACACGTTGAAAGAGAAATTGATCACTTCTCTAGTTCTCACTCCGCCTGATGAATCCAAGCCGTACGAGGTCTTTTGTGATGCCTCTCTCCAAGGTCTTGGCGCAGTTTTGATGCAAGAGAAGAAAGTTGTTGCTTATACCTCTCGCCAGTTGAAGCCCAATGAAAAGAACTACCCCACTCATGATCTCGAGTTGGCGGTAGTTGTGCATGCTCTTTTGACTTGGAGACATCTCTTATTGGGAAGAAAAGTGGACATTTTCACTGATCACAAGAGTCTCAAGTACATCTTCACTTAGCCTAATCTCAACCTCAGGCAGACTCGATGGGTCGAAATGATTCAAGAGTATAATCCGAGTATCGAGTATACTCCAGGCAAGGCCAATGTGATTGCTGACGCATTGAGCAGGAAGGCTTATTGCAACAGTCTGATTCTCAAGCCTTATCAACCCGAGCTTTGTGAAGCTTTCCGCAAACTTAATCTGCAAGTTGTTCCTCAAGGTTTCCTCGCCAACCTTCAAGTCTCTCCTACCTTGGAAGACCAGATTCGCCAAGCCTAGCTTCTTGATGCTATGGTGAAAAAGGTGAAGATTGGGATTGCCAAGAGTCAACCCAAGTACAAGTGCTACTTCCCGGACTCCACCGAGAAGAGGCCATCACGGTAACACACTCAGTTGATTCATTTAAACAAAGTTAAGGTTCAAGTTATCTACAACCGGACATTAACAAATTCCCATCTGCCCATAACCGCGGGCACGGCTTTCGAAAGTTCAAATCCCTGCAGGGGAGTCCCAACTTAGCCCATGACAAGCTCTCACGGTCAAAGAAGGAATAGACCTCCTCCCAAGACGTTCCGATCAGACTCAGTATCTCGGTTATTCAAGACACTTCGACAGGTTAAAACAAGACCAGCAACACCGCCCGAATGTGCCGACAAATCCCGATAGGAGCTGCACATATCTCTTTCTCAGGGCACACTCAGATTGTCCAAACTTCTGGTAGGCCAGCCCAGAGTTGCCCCTGGTAGCCACCGGCGGCTGACGGTTTGGACCAACACTCAGAGGAGCACTGGCCCGGGGGGTTAAAATAATGATGACCCTTGAGTCCGCAGAACCCAAGGAAAAGAAAAGGCTGGGTGGCAAATGGTAAAACCAAGGTTGGGCATTGCTGGAAAAGCTTTAATCAAGGCAAACTATCAAGGGGTTCCCATTATAACCCAACCGCGTAAGGAACGCAAAATCCGGGAACATAACACCGATATGACGGAAACTAGGGCGGCAAGAGTGAAACAAAACACTAGGCGACAGGCCGAGCCTTCCACCCTTTACCAAGTATATAGATGCATTAAGATAACATAGCAAAATAATGATATCCCAACAAGTAAATAAATGGTTCCAACAAGGAACAGCCTCCAATCTTCACCTGCAACTAGCAACGCTATAAGAGGGGCTGAGCAAAGCGGTAACATAGCCAATCAACGGTTTGCTAGGACATGGTGGGTTAGAGGTTTGACATGGCAATTTGGGAGGCTTGCAAGCAAGTGGTAGGCATCGTAGCATTGGCATAGCAAAAGAGCGAGCAAACTAGCATAGCAAAGATAGTAGTGATTTCGAGGGTATGATCATCTTGCCTGCACAGTTGTCAGAGTTGACTGGATCCTCG
Source organism: Triticum aestivum (assembly GCF_018294505.1). Classification (NCBI taxonomy): domain Eukaryota; kingdom Viridiplantae; phylum Streptophyta; class Magnoliopsida; order Poales; family Poaceae; genus Triticum; species Triticum aestivum. The sequence goes on from NC_057809.1 coordinate 305,204,070, forward strand.
AAAGAAAACTCAACGGGCTCCTAGTTAGCGAACTCGTCTCCCGGCTCTACCCACACAAGACAAACAAGCAACAAGGACACAATCAACCACGTGCAAGGATCAAGCAATATGATGCAATGATGATATGCTATGCGGGATGCGATGCGGGATGCAAAATGCAAGATATGACAGGAAAAGCATGAACCTGGCCTCAACTTGGAAATCCAAGTGTGCCACTGGAAAGATGAGATGAAGTCGCTTGAAAACGATATAAAGAACGCCGGAATCGGAGTTACGGTTTGGAAATGGCAAGCGATCCAAAAATGACACCGGTCTGCAATTTACAGCAAGTAGCCATCTAAATGCAATGAGATGAACATGCTACATCACCCAAACATGACAACAAAGTACATGGCAGGGATGCATTCAAGATTCTTAACAAAAGTCTAGCACTGAGCTATGGCCAATTCATCCATTAACAGGTTCAAACAAGCATGGCAAAAATGCATATGGCAAACAGATCTCAGACTTAGTGAAATTAACACTTGTCTGGAATTTCAGATCAGGTAGCCCTCTTCGGAGCAACAAAACTACATGCTACAGGATCTGAACATGGCAAAGTAAAGCATGGCATGGAGCTACTCAAAGAGCTTAACAAAAGTCCCTTAGTGACCTTGAGCTAAAAGGGATCAGAAAATACAATTGCAAGCATGTGAACATGGCAAAAACATAATCAGTTTTCAGACTTAGTGAAAACTGGCACATGCTGAAACATAACTCAAGTAGGCATGTTTACGAGCTCGATGCACTCACTATGGTGCAAGTCATGGCAAACTAAGCATACACCCATCAAGAAGGCACAAAATGCAAGCTATACATGGCAAGAACAATGGCATAGCATGCACGGATCAACTACAACATCATCGGCAAAATTGCAAACAAGTTGACAATCTGCCCAGATTCACAAAGTAGCAAAAGTAGAGCTCAATTGACTCAAGCTAGGGTGCTCCATAATTGCAAACAAAGACATGGATGGATATAGCACTACAATATTAACAAAACATCCTTACTGATCATCCTCAAAAGAGGCACGGATCACTAGGAAATAACATGAACATATGACAACATGAGATAAAGAGCTCAAGGACTTTGTGGAATTGCTAAGTCCCTGAAAACAGAATTAGCAAGTGCACCACTTTGCAAGCTTGCACTAGTCACCACACACATCACAAAAATACATGGGTTGCACCTCTGGAAAGATGACAAAACTCTTAACAAAACATATGTAGAGCATCAGGGCATATCATGCACACAATAATCATGGCAAAAATGACAAAAAGCTAAATGGAGCAGCAGATCTGACAATTATCTCAAGTAGCCCTCTTCTAACAGCATTTCGGGCATAAAGATGAGCTCAAATGAAAATGATGCAATGTAATGAAATGATGTACTCTCAGAGATGAACATTTTGATATGCTATATGCATGAATCGGAGCTACGGATGCAAAGTTGGAGCTATGAACAGGCGCACTTGGATCTGAGAATTTTTGGGACTTAGAGGAAAAATCAACCTCCCAGATCTAGGGTTTTGACCCGAGGCACGTAGATCGAGGCGGGGCCGGCGAGGCACTGTTCACCGGCGGGGAGGAGCTCGCCGGAGGTCGATGTGGAGGCGGGGACGGCGAGGGGGAGCGGACGCGGCGGCCGGGCGGCGGCGTCGACGAGGATGGCGGCGGCGGGGTGCGGCTCCGGCCGAAGGAGTGCG
>NC_057809.1:305206282-305227666 GCF_018294505.1 Triticum aestivum
GGCGGTCGGGTGATGTGGGCGCGGCGCGAGGGCGAATGGCGTGGCGACATGTGGCGGTGGCGGCTGGGTCAGATGCGTCCGGTCCGTCCGAGCATGTCCGGCGGCGGCGGAGATATTTTAGGGTTTTCGGGGAAGGAGAAGATCCGGATTCGGAGGGGGTCTATTTATAGCCATAGAGGGAGCTAGGAGAGTCCAAATGAGGTGCGGTTTTTGGCCACGCGATCGTGAACGAACGCTCTAGATGATGGAGAAGGCTTAGGTGGGTTTTGGGCCAAAATGGAGGGGTGTTGGGCTGCAACACACACGAGGCCTTTTCGGTCCCTCGGTTAACCGTTGGAGTATCAAACGAAGTCCAAATGATACAAAACTTGACAGGCGGTCTACCGGTAGTAAACCAAGGCCGCTTGGCAAGTCTCGGTCCAATCCGGAAATGTTTAATCCCCACACACGAAAGAAAGCTAGAAATGACCACCGGAGGAGAACGAAGCGCCGGAATGCAAAACGGACAACGGGGAAAATGCTTGAGTGCATGAGATGAACACGTATGCAAATGCAAATGCAATGCACATGATGACATGATATGAGATGCATGACAACGACAACAACACACGGAGACAAAGACCCGAACCTGAGAAAATAAAATAACTTAACGCCGGAAACGGCAAGAGTTGGAGTACAAATTGGGAAAGTTACATCCGGGGTGTTATAGGGAAGTGGACACGGTGTTGGAGTAATGTTTGCGCAGGTTTCCCTCTAGTTTCTCGCTCGCGCTTTGCCTCCTCTTCTCGCTCTCTTTTGCGAACAGGATAGCCACCATATTTGCTAGTCGCTTGCTGCAGCTCCACATATTTACCTTGCCTTACCTATAAGCTTAAATAGTCTTGATCGCGAGGGTGCGAGATTGCTGAGTCCCTGTGGCTCACAGATTACTATTACACCAGATGCAGGGCCTGATGATTCCGCTCCAGGTGACGCGCTTGAGCTCAAGTGGGAGTTCGACGAGGACTCTCAATGATACTATGTTTCCTTTCCTGATGATCAGTAGTGGTGCCCAGTTGGGGGTGATCGGGACCGTGTCGCATGTTGGGTTATCTTTTATTTTTGGCGCCGTAGTCGAGCCATGAGTGTTTGGATGATGTAATGTTATTTATGTACTTGATTGACGTGGCGAGTGTAAGCCAACTATGTTATCTCCCCTTTTATTATCTATATTACATGGGATGTTGTGAAGATTGCCTAACTTGCGACATATGCCTTCAATGCGATTATGCCTCTAAGTCGTGCCTCGACACGTGGGAGATATAGTCGCATCAAGGGTGTGACACATTCTCTCTGTTGGGAATGAACGTCCCTTGCTGCGCTGCGGCGATACACTTCTGAAGCTTCTTGATGGGTATTGAAAGTTGCTCGCCCGTCCAAACACACTTCCCTGTTTCAGGGTCCAAAGTTCCCCCAAACCCGAAGAACCAAGTCCTCGAACGGTCTGGCCAGTTCAATGTCTCTGGTTCGACCCCTTTAGCAATCAGGTGATTCTCAGCTTTCTCCAACAACGGTCGGGCTTTGAGGTAGCCACCTGACCCCGTGCGATGGTGAAACTTCTTCTTTGTAAGATTGTTCTTGTTTGTCTTTGACATCTTCTTACTCTTGTCTGATGTCTTGTAGGCCACAAATGCAGGCCAGTGATCTCTTATCTTCTCAAATTGGCCGGTGAATTCTGGTGTCTTCCCTTTGTCGACATACGTTGATTTCAACTCATTCTTCCACCTCCTGAATAGATTTGCCATCTTCTTAAGAGCACACACCTTGACCAATGGCTCTATAACTAACTTATTTGGATCCTCCTCTAGCTGTAGGGTGAAATTTGCCTTCAGCGAGGTCCAAAGACCATCTTTCTGTCTATCAATGACACAAGGAACTTGAGGGCCTTTGTTCTTAGCCTTACTCCATAGCTGGATGCTGATCGGGATGATGTCCCTGACAATAGCCCCGCACTGAGCAGAAAATGCTTCCTTGGTCTGCCTGGGTTCAATCGGTTGGCCATCGTCTGAGATTGCTGTGATTGTGAACCTTTCATCCTGGCACAACCTTTTCTTTGGGCCTCTTCTCATTACCGAAGTTTGGCTCGATCCGGAGGGCTATAAAAGAAGAAAGAAGAGTTAATATATGTACATACCAAAATAATTAATGCATCAATTAGCTAGTCAGCATAGGCTTAATTACGAGGAGAAGAAGAAAAAATAGAATCTTCTTCTCTCTTGTTTCTTCTTCTCCTCTTTTTTTCTTCTTCTTTCTCTTCTTATTTTTATTCTCCTCTTCTTCCTCTCCTCTTATTATCCTTCTTCTTCTCGTTCTTCCTCTTCTTATTTTCCTTTTTCCTCTCCTTCTTTTTCTTCTTCATCCTTCTTCCTCTTTTCTTCTTTTTCCTTATTTTCCTTTTTCCTCTTCACTAACCTAAAATGCACTAAATAAACTAACCTAAAATACACTAAATGCACTAACATAAAATTGATATCTACTAACAACCTAAATAAAAAATTAATAAATATATGAAAAAAACATATATGGACAAAAAATGTTATTAACATCCATACATACATAGCCACCTCCATACATACATATATCCACATACATATATACATTATATATATGAACAAAAAATCATCACGTAAAAATCACATAAAAATTTATCATATACAGATAGCCGGGGCAGCGGCGGCTCATAGCGGGGGCGGTCGGCGACGGCACGGCGACGGCGACGGTGGGGGCTGACTGTAGCAGGGTCGTGATGACCCAAAAGTGTAGGGGATCTATCGTAGCCTTTTTGATAAGTAAGAGTGTCGAACCCAGCGAGGAGCGGAAGGAAATGATAAGCATCTTTCAGTAAGGTATTCTCTACAAGCACTGAAATTATCGGTAACAGATAGTTTTGTGATAAGGTATAGCAATTAATAAAGGTAAATAAGGTGCAGCAAGATGGCCCAATCCATTTTGTAGAAAAGGACAAGCCTGGACAAACTCTTATATGAAGGAAAGCGCTCCCGAGGACACATGGGAATTATCGTCAAGCTAGTTTTCATCACGTTCATCTGATTCATGTTCGGTACTTTGATAATCTAATATGTGGATGGACCGGTGCTTGGGTACTGCCCTTACTTGGACAAGCATCCCACTTATGATTAACCCCTATTGCAAGCATCCGCAACTACAGAGGAAGTATTAAGGTAAACCTAACCATAGCATGAAACATATGGATCCAAATCATCCCCTTACGAAGCAACGCATAAACTAGGGTTTGAGCTTCTGTCACTCTAGCAACCCATCATGTACTTATCACTTCCCAATGCCTCCCTCTATGCCCAAACAATGGTGAAATGTCATGTAGTCGACGTTCACATGACACCACTAGAGGGATGACAACATACGTCTCATCAAAATATCAAACGAATACCAAATTCACATGACTACTTATAGATGGAATTCTCCCATGTCCTCAGGAACAAACGTAACTACACATAAAGCATATTCATGTTCATAATCAGAGGGGTATTAATATGCATAATGGATCTGAACATGTGATCTTCCACCAAGTAAACCAACTAGCATCAACTACAAGGAGTAATCAACACTACTAGCAACCCACAGGTACCAATCTAAGGTTTGGATACAAAGATTGCATACAAGATATGAACTAGGGTTTGAGATGAGATGGTGATGGTGAAGATGTTGATGGATATTGACCCCCTCCCGATGAGAGGATCGTTGGTGGTGACGATGGTGATGATTTCCCCCTCCCGGAGAGTAGTTTCCCTGACAGAACAGCTCCGCTGGAGCCCTAGATTTGTTCCGCCAAGGTTCCGCCTCGTGGCGGCGGAGTTTCGTCCCGTGAGATGACTTATGATTTTTCCTCGACGAAAGACTCCATATAGCCAAAGATGGGCATCGGTGGGCCACCAGGGGGCCCATGAGGCAGGGGGTAGGGCGCCCCACCCTCATGGAAGGTGGGTGGCCCCCCTCTGGTACTTCTTTCGCCCAATATTTTTTATATATTCTGAAGCGTGCTCCCGTGAAGTTTAAGGACTTTTGGAGATTGGCAGAATAGGTCTCTAATATTTGCTCCTTTTCCATCCCAGAATTCCAGCTGCCGGTATTCCCCCTCTTCATGTAAACCTTGTAAAATAAGAGAGAATAGGCATAAGTATTGTAACCTAATGTGTAATAATAGCCCATAATGCAATAAATATCGATATAAAAGCATGATGCAAAATGGACGTATCAACTCCCCCAAGCTTAGACCTCGCTTGTCCTCAAGCGGAAGCCGAAATCGAAAAATATGTCCACATGTTTAGAGATAGAGGTGTCAATAAAATAAAATACGGACATGAGGGCATCATGATCATTCTTAGAACAACAACATATATATACTGTCATATGATCTCCCATGCTAAAGTAACAATTCATTCACATACTCAAGTATGAATCAGAAACTTCATTGAAAACTAACAAACTATAATCTCAGGCATTGAAGCAATTGCAATTTATCATAACATAAGAAAGAATCAATATAAGAGCTTCTCAGCAAGTCCACATACTCAACCATCTTTTATTCTTTCACAATTGCTAACACTCACGCGATATTTATGGTTATGAAGTTTTAATCAGACACAGAGAAAGACGGGGGCTTATAGTTTTGCCTCCCCACGTTTTACCTCAAGGGTAATGTCAACAATAATAGTTCATGAAAACCCACTTCCAATTAGCCATATATATATATATATCACAATCTTTCCAACACATTGTGCTTGCCAAAGGATAAAATGTAAAAAGGAAAGGTGAAGATCATCGTGACTCTTTGCATGAAGTATAAGACAAGAATAAAAGATAGGCCCATCGCAGAGGGAAGCAGAGGTTGTCATGTGCTTTTTTGGTTGGATGCACAAAATCTTAATGCAAAAGAACGTCACTTTATATTGCCACTTGTGATATGGACCTTTATTATGCAATTCGTCGCTTTTATTTCTTCCACATCACAAGATCGTGTAAAGCTTATTTTCTCCACACTAGTAAGTCTATTTAGAGGGAAATTCTTATTGCTTGCAACGATGACAACTTGATGGATCTTACTCAATCCATAGGTAGATATGGTGGACCTCATGGCAAAACTGGGTTTAGGGATATTTGGAAGCACAAGTAGTATCTCTACTTGGTGCAAAGAAATTGGCTAGCAAGAGAGGGAAAGGGAAGCTCAACATGTTGGATGATCCATGACAATATAATTTATCTCAGATGTGAGAAAACATAACCCATTACGTTGTCTTCCTTATCCAACGTCAACTCTTTAGCATGTCATATTTTAATGAGTGCTCACAATTATAAAAGATGTCCAAGACGGTATATTTATATGTGAAAACCTCTCTTTTGTGCCCATACCCATGTGTTTATGTTTCCTTCCTCGGAGGTGGTGATGAAGGAGTTGTTGATGATGTAGGCTTGTCGTCCATCTTCCAAGGCATAGGCCCACCATCATAGAAGGATGATCGATTCTCCAGGATCCTCAAATCTACAGCCAAACTCATCCTCTTGAATCTATATTCATACTCACAGTTTTGGTTTTGCAGGTCATAGATCTGGGCTTGGAGGCGCTCAATTTTCTCGTGGATCTTGAAGATGGCCTCGCCAATGTTCTTGTCATCCAGCTTGTGGTTGTTGGTGAACTCCATGATCATTATATGATTGGAGTCGAGTTCATGTTCCACCATCTCCTGGCACATGAAAACTTGTTGCTCCAATGCCTCGATCCTTGTCTCCATGCTTCCGTTCCTCCTTGGTCCCTCATCATCGCCGATATGCAGCAACCACTCACGCATCTCAATAGTTTGAGGGTATTGCAGCACCTCCACGAGGTAGGGGTTGATGACCTTCTCGAAGAACTTGTCCTTGGGGGCACTTGAAGACGCCATGGCGATCTAGATCTGTCAGAAAAATAGCTCGAAACAAAGACAGAGAATATTTGCGTGATACGGTGGTCAAAACCTTCGGGAGATTATATAATGTATTTTTACCGACCAAAAGAAGTATTGTGCAAGAAAACGAAGTCTGGAGAGCACACGAGGTGCCCACGAGGAAGGGGGCACGCCCAGGGGGTAGGGCGCGCCCTCCACCCTCGTGGAAGCCTCGTGGCCTTTCCGATTTGCTTCTTATTTTCCTATTTTCTTAAATATTCCAAAACGGAGAAAAATTGCCATTAGAACTATTTTGGAGTCGGTTTACTTACCGTACCACGTACCTATTCCTTTTTCGAAGTCTGAAACATTCTGGAAAGTGTCACTTATGTATTCCTCCAGGGTTACGGTTTCAATAACATTAGTTTCAACATTTATAGGATTACCTGAGATATAATGTTTGATTCTTTGACCGTTCACCACCCTCGGATTTGTGCCTTCGAAGTTGTTGATTTTTATGGCACCGGAATGGTAGACCTCCTCAATGATGTAAGGACCTTCCCATTTAGAGAGGAGTTTGCCTGCAAAAAATCTTAAATGAGAGTTGTATAACAATACATAGTCACCTACATTAAACTCACGTTTTTGTATCCTTTTGTCATGCCATCTTTTAACTTTTTCTTTAAACAGTTTAGCATTTTCATAGGCCTGGGTTCTCCATTCATTAAGTGAGCTAATGTCAAAAAGCCTCTTCTCACCGGCCAGTTTGAAGTCATAGTTGAGCTCTTTAATAGCCCAAAATGCCTTGTGTTCTAATTCAAGAGGTAAGTGACATGCTTCACCATAAACCATTTTATATGGAGACATACCCATAGGATTTTTGTATGCAGTTTGGTAGGCCCATAATGCATCATCAAGTTTCTTGGACCAATTCTTTCTAGATCTATTGACAGTTTTCTGCAAAATTAATTTAAGCTCTCTATTGCTAAGTTCTACTTGACCACTAGACTGTGGATGATATGGAGATGCAATTCTATGATTAACATCATACTTAGCAAGCATTTTACGAAAAGCACCATGAATAAAATGTGAACCACCATCAGTCATTAAATATCTAGGGACTCCAAACCTTGGAAAAATAACTTCTTTAAGCATCTTAATAGAGGTGTTATGATCAGAACTACTAGTTGGAATACTCTCTACCCACTTAGTAACGTAATCAACATCAACTAAGATATGTGTATACCCATTAGAGGAAGGAAAAGGTCCCATATAATCAAAGCCGCAAACATCAAATGGTTCAATAACAAGTGAATAATTCATAGGCATTTCTTGATGTCTACTAATATACCAATTCTTTGACATTCATCACAAGATAAGACAAACTTAAGAGCATCCTTGAAGAGAGTAGGCCAATAAAAACCGGATTGCAATACCTTGTGTGTGTAGTTCGGTCTCCAGCATGGTGTCCTCCATAAGCTTCAGAGTGGCACTTGCGTAGGATCTGTTCCTGTTCATGCTCAGGTACACAATGTCTAATAACACCATCTACTCCTTCTTTATAAAGATGTGGGTCATCCCAGAAATAATGTCTTAAATCATAGAAGAACTTTTTCTTTTGCTGGTATGTGAAACTAGGTGGTATAAATTTAGCAACAATGTAATTAACATAATCAGCATACCATGGAGCAGTACGAGAAGCATTTATGACAACTAGTTGTTCATCAGGAAAGCTATCATCAATAGGTAGTGGGTCATCAGGAACATTCTCTAACCTAGACAAGTTGTCTGCAACGGGGTTCTCAGCTCCGTTTCTATCAATAATATGCAAATCAAATTCCTATAGCAAGAGAACCCATCTAATAAGTCTAGGTTTAGCATCTTTCTTTTCCATAAGATATTTAATAGCAGCATGATCAGTCTGAATAGTTACTTTAGAATCAACAATATAAGGTCTGAACTTATCACAAGCAAATACAACTGCTAAAAATTCTTTTTCAGTAGTAGCATAATTTCTTTGGGCACTGTCTAGAGTTTTACTAGCATATTGGATAACATTTAATTTCTTATCAACTCTTTGTCCTAGAACAGCCCCTACAGCATAATCACTAGCATCACACATAATTTCAAATGGTAAATTCCAATCAGGAGGTTGAACAATAGGTGCAGAAACCAAAGCTTTCTTAAGCATTTCAAATGATTCTACACAGTCATCATCAAAGACAAAAGGGACATCTTTTTGTAAGAGATTAGTCAGAGGCCGAGAGATTTTAGAGAAGTCCTTAATGAACCTCCTATAAAACCGGCATAAGCAAGGAAACTTCTTATACCTTTAATGTCCTTAGGAAATGACATCTTTGAAATAGCATCAACTTTAGCTTTATCAACTTCAATACCTCTTTCAGAAATTTTATGCCCCAAGACAATACCTTCATTAACCATAAAGTGGCACTTCTCCCAATTCAAGACAAGATTAGTTTCTTCACATATCTGCAAAACTCGATCAAGGTTACTTAAGCAATCATCAAAAGAAGTCCCGTAAACAGACAAATCATCCATGAATACCTCAACAATCTTTTCACAGAAGTCAGAGAATGTAGTAGTCATACATCTTTGAAAGGTAGCAGGTGCATTACATAAACCAAAAGGCATACGTCTATAAGCAAAGGTACCGAAAGGGCAAGTAAAAGTTGTCTTTTCTTGATCCTCTTTTGACACAGGTATTTGAGAGAAACCAGAATAACCATCTAGAAAGCAAAAATGTGTATGCTTGGATAATCTTTCTAGCATTTGATCAATAAAAGGTAATGATCCTTTTTAGTGGCTTTATTTAATTTGCGAAAATCAATTACAATTCTATAACCTATAATAATTCTTTGTGGGATCAATTCATCTTTATCATTAGGAACGACAGTAATACCTCCCTCCTTAGGGACACAATGGACAGGACTTACCCACTGACTATCAGCAACGGGATAAATTATACCTGCCTCAAGAAGCTTTAGTATTTCTTTTCTTACCACTTCTTTCATCTTAGGATTTAACCGTCGTTGGTGATCAACAACCGGTTTAGCATCCTTCTCCAATTTTATTTTGTGCTGGCAGAGAGTGGGACTGATACCCTTAAGATCATCGAGAGTATATCCAATAGCAGCATGGTGCTTCTTCAGAGTTTTCAATAATTTCTTTTCTTCATGCTCTGAAAGGTTAGCACTAATAATAACTGGATATATCTCTTTCTCATCAAGATAAGCATATTTAAGAGTATCTGGTAAAGGTTTAAGCTCAAACACGGGATCACCCTTGGGTGGAGGAGGATCCACTAGAATTTCAACGGGCAAGTTGTGTTTCAAAACAGGTCCCTGTTTAAAGAATACTTCATCTATTTCCCTTCTTTCATTCATAAACATATCGTTTTCATGGTCTAGCAAATATTGTTCTAAAGGATCAGTAGGAGGCACGGCAATAGAAGCAAGACCAATAATTTAATCTTTGCTAGGCAATTCTTTATCATGCGGTTGTCTATGAAATTTAGCAAAATTAAACTCATGAGACATATCCCCTAAACAAATAGAAACAATATCCTTATTGCAGTCTATCTTAGCATTAACAGTATTCAAGAAGGGTCTACCAAATAAAATGGGACAAAAGTCATCTTTTGGGGAACCGAGAACAAGAAAATCAGCAGGGTATTTAACTTTCCCACAGAAGACTTCAATATCTCTAACAATCCCAACTGGTGAAATAGTATCTCTATTGGCAAGCTTAATTGTAACATCAATCTCTTCTATCTCAGTAGGTGCAATATCATGCATAATTTCTTGGTATAAGGAATGAGGTATTGCACTTGCACTAGCACCCATATAATAAGCCATGATAGCAATGATCTCCTATTTTAATAGAAATAACAGGCATGCCTACAACAAGTCTATGTTTATTTTTGGTATCTGGTCTAGCAATTCTAGCAGATTCATTGCAGAAGTAAATAACATGCCCATCAATATTATCGGCAAAGAGAGGTTCAACTTTAATTTTCTCAGGAGGTTTGGGTGTCTTAATATTACTTTTGTTAACCATAGTTGAAGCTTTAGCATGATCCTTTATTCTAACATGGATAGGTGGTTTCTCAATATAAGAAGTAGGAACAATAGGATCATTATAAGTGATAGTCTTTTCTTCAACTTTAACAGGTGCAACTACTTTTACTTCAATGGGAGGATTATATTTAAACCACTTCTCCTTAGGGAGATCAACATGAGTAGCAAAGGATTCACAAAAAGAAGCTACTATCTCAGAGTCAAGTCCATATTTAGTGCTAAATTCACGGAAAGCATCGATATCCATAAAAGATTTAACACAATCAAACTTAGGTGTTATACCTGACTCCTTACCTTCATCGAGGTCCCAATCTTCAGAGTTGTGTTTAATTATTTCCAACAAATCCCATTTGAATTCAATAGTCTTCATCATAAAAGATCCAGTACAAGAAGTATCGAGCATGGAACGATTACTAAGAGAAAGCCGAGCATAAATTTTTTTAATAATCATTTCTTTTGAGAGCTCATGATTGGGGCATGAATATAACATTGACTTAAGCCTCCCCCAAGCTTGAGCGATGCTTTCTCCTTCGCGAGGCCAAAAATTATATATATAATTACGATCACGATGAACAAGATGCATTGGATAAAACTTATGATGAAATTCCAATTTCAATCGTTGGTAGTTCCATAATCCAATATCATCACATAGCTTCAACTATGTCAATGCATCTCCCTTCAAAGATAAAGGGAAGACCTTCTTCTTGATAACATCCTTGGGCATGCCTGCAAGCTTAAATAATCCACAAACTTCATCCACATAGATTAGGTGCAAATCGGGATGCAATGTTCCATCTCCTATAAAAGGATTAGCTTGCAGTTTCTCTATGATACCCGAAGGAGTTTCAAAGTAAACATTTTCAGTAGGTTCAGTAGGTTGAGGAGCAACTCTTTGCTCTACTGGTCGGGGTGAAGATACCCCGAACAAGCCCCTCAAAGGATTGTGTTCCATACTGACAAGTGATAGTAAATTTCAGCACACTATATAAATTTTTCCTTACCAAATTACACCTACCAAAGGCACTTCACTCCCCGACAATGGTGCTAGAAAAGAGTCTTGATGACCCACAAGTGTAGGGGATCTATCGTAGCCTTTTCGATAAGTAAGAGTGTCAAACCCAACGAGGAGCAGAAGGAAATGATAAGCAGCTTTCAGTAAGCTCTTCTCTGCTAGCACTGAAATTATCGGTAACAGAGAGTTTTGTGATAAGGTAATTTGTAACGGGTAGTAAGTAATAAAGGTAAATAAGGTGCAGCAAGATGGCCCAATCCATTTTGTAGAAAAGGACAAGCCTGGACAAACTCTTATATGAAGGAAAGCGCTCCTTAAGACACATGGGAATTATCGTCAAGCTAATTTTCATCACGTTCCTATGATTCACGTTTGGTACTTTGATAATCTGATATGTGGGTGGGCCGGTGCTTGGGTACTGCCCTTACTTGGACAAGCATCCCACTTATTATTACCCCCTATTGCAAGCATCCGCTACTAAAACAGAAGTATTAAGGTAAACCTAACCATAGCATGAAACATATGGATCCAAATCAGCCCCTTACGAAGCAACACATAAACTAGGGTTTAAGCTTCTATCACTCTACCAACCCATCATCTACTTATTACTTCCCAATGCCTCCCTCTAGGCCCAAACAATGGTGAAGTGTCATATAGTCGACGTTCACATGACACCACTAGAAGGATGACAACATACATCTCATCAAAATATCGAACGAATACCAAATTCACATGGCTACTTATAGCAAGACTTCTCCCATGTCCTCAGGAACAAACGTAACTACTCACAAAGCATATTCATGTTCATAATCAGAGGGGTGATACGTCCATTTTGCATCATGCTTTTATATCGATATTTATTGCATTATGGGATGTTATTACACATTATGTCACAATACTTATGCCTATTCTCTCTTATTTTACAAGGTTTACATAAAGAGGGAGAATGCCGGCAGCTGGGATTCTGGGCTGGAAAAGGAGCAAATATTATAGAAATATTCTGCACAGCTCCAAAGTCCTGAAAATTCACGGAAGTCATTTTCAGAATATATAAAAAATAATGAGCGCAAGAAGTTCCAGAGGGGGGCCACACCCTGCCCACGAGGGTGGGGGCGCGCCCTACCCCCCTGGGCGCGGCCCCTTGCCTCGTGGCCCCCTGGTGGCCCTCCCATGCCCATCTTCTGCTATATGGAGTCTTTCGATGCGGAAAAAATCATAAGCCAGATTTTGGGACGAGACTCCGCCGCCACGAGGCGGAACCTTAGCGGAACCAATCTAGGGCTCTGGTGGAGCTGTTCTGCCGGGGAAACTTACCTCCGGGAGGGGGAAATCATCACCATCGTCATCACCAACGATCCTCTCATTGGGAGGGGGTCAATCTCCATCAACATCTTCACCAGCGCCATCTCCTCTTAAACCCTAGTTCCTCTCTTGTATCCAATTCTTGTCTCCATGTCTGGGATTGGTACTTGTGGGTTGCTAGTAGTGTTAATTACTCCTTGTAGTTGATGCTAGTTGGTTTATTTGGTGGAAGATCATATGTTCAGATCCAATATGCAAATTAATACCCCTCTGATTATGAACATGAATATGCTTTGTGAGTAGTTACGTTTGTTCCTGAGGACATGGGAGAAGTCTTGCTAGTAGTAGTCATGTGAATTTGGTATTAGTTCGATATTTTGATGAGATGTATGTTGTCTCTCCTCTAGCGGTGTTATGTGAACGTCGACTACATGGCACTTCACCATTATTTGGGCCTAGACGAAGTCATTGGGAAGTAATAAGTAGATGATGGGTTGCTAGAGTGACAGGAGCTTAAACCCTTGTTTATGCGTTGCGTCGTAAGGGGCTGATTTGGATCCATATGTTTCATGATATGGTTAGGTTTACCTTAATACTTTTGTTGTAGTTGCGGATGCTTGCAATAGAGGTTAATCATAAGTGGGATGCTTGTCCAAGTAAGGATAATACCCAAGCACTGGTCCACCCACATATCAGATTATCAAAGTACCGAACGTGAATCATATGATCGTGATGAAAACTAGCTTGATGATATTCCCATGTGTCCTCGGGAGCGCTTTTCTCTATATAAGAATTTGTCCAGGCTTGTTCTTTGCTACAAAAAGGATTGGGCCACCTTGCTGCACTTTGTTTACTTTTTTACTTGTTGCTCGTTACCAATTATCTTATCACAAAACTATCTGTTACCTATAATTTTAGTGCTTGCAGAGAATACCTTGCTGAAAACTGCTTATCATTTCCTTCTGCTCCTCGTTGGGTTCGACACTCTTACTTATAGAAAGGACTATGACAGATCCCCTATACCTGTGGGTCATCAAGACTCTTTTCTGGCGCCTTTGTCGGGGAGTGAATCACCTTTGGTAGGTGGAATTTCGTAAGGAACAATTTATATAATGTGCTGAAATTTACTGTCATTTGTTACTATGGAAAGTAATCGTCTGAGGGGCTTGTTTGGGGTATCTTCACCCCGACCAGTAGAGCAAAGAGTTGCTCCTCAACCTATTGAACATACTGAAAATTATAAATGTCAACTTTGAGATTCCTTCGGGTATGATAGAAAAACTGCTAGTTAACCCTTTTGCAGGAGAAGGAACAATGCATCCTGATGAGCACCTAATATATGTGGATGAAGTTTGTGGATTATTTAAGCTTGCAGGTATGCCCGATGATGTTATTAAGAAGTAGGTCTTCCCTTTATCTTTGAAGGGATATGCATTGACATGGTATAGGCTATGTGATGATATGGGATCATGGAACTACAAACGATTGAAATTGGAATTTCATCAGAAGTTTTATCCTATGCATCTTGTTCATCGTGATCGCAATTACATATATAAGTTTTGGCCTCGCGAAGGAGAAAGCATCGCTCAAGCTTGGGGGAGGGTTAACTCAATGTTATAGTCATGCGCCAATCATGAGCTTCCAAGAGAAATTATTATTCAAAATTTATATGCTCGGCTTTCTGATAATAATCGCACCATGCTCGATACTTCTTGTGTTGGCTCTTTTATGATGAAGACTATTGAATTCAAATGGGATTTATTGGAAAGGAATAAACGCAACTCTGAATATTGGGACCTCGACGAAGGTAAGGAGTCAGGTATGACACCTAAGTTTGATTGTGTTAGATCTTTTATGGATACTGATGTTTTCCGTAAATTTAGCACTAAATATGGACTTGACCCTGAAATAGTAGCTTCTTTCTGTGAATATTTTGCTACTCATGTTGATCTCCCTAGGGAGAAGTGGTTTAAATATCATCCTTCCATAGAAGTGAAAGTAGCTGCACCTATTAAAGTTGAAGAAAAGACTGTCACTTACAATGATCCTATTGTTCCTACTGCTTATGTTGAGAAACCACCTTTTCCTATTAGGATAAAAGATCATGCTAAATCTTCAACTGTGGTTCGTAAAAGCAATATTAGAACTTATACACCTCCTGGGCAAATTAAAGTTGAACCTAATATTTCTATTGTTAAATATCTCTTGTCCGATAATATTGATGGGCATGTTATTCATTTCCATGATGAGACTGCTAGAATTGCTAAAACTTGTGCTAAAGATAAACATAGGCCCGTGGTAGGCATGCCTCTTATTTCTGTTAAAATGGGAGATCATTGTTATCATGGCTTATGTGATATGGGTGCCAGTGCTAGTGCTATACCTCATGACTTATACAAACAAATTATGCATGATATTGCACCTACTGAGATAGAAGATATTGATGTCAGAATTAAACTTGACAATAGAGATACTATTTCACCAATTGGGGTTGTTAGAGATGTTGAAGTCTTGTGTGGGAAATTTAAATATCCTGCTGATTTTCTTGTTCTTGGTTCCCCACAAGATAGCTTTTGTCCCATTATATTCGGTAGACCCTTCTTGAACACAGTTAATGCTAAGATAGATTGCGAAAAGGATGTTGTTACTATTGGTTTAGGTGATATGTCTCATGAGTTTAATTTCTCTAAATTTCATAGACAACACCGTGAAGAGGAATTGCCTAGTAAAGATGAAATTATTGGTCTTGCTTCTATTGTCGTGCCTCCTAGTGATCCTTTAGAATAGTATTTGCTAGATCATGAAAATGATATGTTTATGAATGAAAGAAGAGAAATAGATGAAGTATTCTTTAAACAGGAACCCATCCTGAAACACAATTTGCATGTTGAAATCCTAGGGGATCCTCCTCCACACAAGGGTGATCCCGTGTTTGAGCTCAAACTGTTACCTGATACCTCTGTTGGAAAAGGCAGTGCCTAGGAGGCGCTTAGGTACGCTTAGGCGCTAGGCAATGGCCAAACGCCTCGCCTAGGGCATAAATGGAGGTTTAGGCAGGGCAAGCAAGGAATTGCCTACCCAAGCAAGAAATCATGCATCATATTGCACTGATATGTCAAACGTGTTATATTCCAATGCAGTAGACGGTAATTAACTTATTTATATGCCCTAAAATAATATCAACACCCATATAATAATCACAAATACACTACAAGTAAAACCAATATTACCACCTAGGCCACGCCTAGGGTGCTTAGGCACCGCCTAGGCACTAGGCGAAGGCCAACCGCCTCGCTTACGCCTACCGCTTTTTCCAACCTTGCCTGATACTCTTAAATATGCTTATCTTGATGAGAAAAGGATATATCCTGTTATTATTAGTGCTAACCTTTCAGAGCATGAAGAAGAGAGATTATTGAAAACTCTGAAGAAGCATCGTGCTGCTATTGGATATACTCTCGATGATCTTAAGGGCATTAGTCCCACTCTATGTCAACACAAAATAAATTTGGAGAAAGATGCCAAACCAGTTCATGATCACCAACGATGGTTGAATCCTAAGATGAAAGAAGTGGTAAGAAAGGAAATACTAAAGCTCCTTGAGGCAGGTATAATTTGTCCCGTTGCTGATAGTCAGTGGGTAAGTCTTGTCCATTGTGTCCCTAAAAAGGGAGGTATTATTGTCGTTCCTAATGATAAAGATGAATTGATTCGGCAAAGAATTATTACAGGTTATAGGATGGTAATTGATTTCCGCAAGTTAAATAAGGCTACTAAAAAGGATCATTACCCCTTACCTTTTATTGATCAAATGCTAGAAAGATTATCCAAACATACACATTTTTGCTTTCTAGATGGTTATTCTGGTTTCTCTCAAATACCTGTGTCAGCTGATGATCAATCTAAGACCACTTTTACTTGCCCGTTCGGTACTTTTGCTTATAGACGTATGCCTTTTGGTTTATGTAATGCACCTGCTACCTTCCAAAGATGCATGATGGCTATATTCTCTGACTTTTGTGAAAAGATTTGTGAGGTTTTCATGGACGATTTCTCCGTCTATGGATCCTCTTTTGATGATTTCTTAAGCAATCTTGATCGAGTTTTGCAGAGATGTGAAGAAAATAACCTTGTCTTGAATTGGGAGAAGTGCCACTTTATGGTTAATGAAGGTATTGTCTTGGGGCATAAAGTTTCTAAAAGAGGTATTGAAGTTGATAAAGCTAAGGTTGATGCTATAGAAAAGATGCCATGTCCCAAGGACATCAAAGGTATAAGAAGTTTCCTTGGTCACGCCGATTTTTAGAGGAGGTTCATTAAGGACTTCTCAAAAATTTATCAGCCTCTGACTAATTTATTACAAAAAGATATACCATTTGTTTTTGATGATGATTGCGTAAAAGCATTTGAAATACTTAAGAAAGCATTAATCTCTGCACCTATTGTTCAGCCACCTGATTGGAATTTACCCTTTGAAATTATGTGTGATGCTAGTGATTATGTTGTAGGTGTTGTTCTAGGGCAAAGAGTTGATAAGAAATTAAATTTTATTCAATATGCTTGTAAAACTCTAGACAATGCTCAGAGAAATTATGCTACTACTGAAAAGGAATTCTTGGCAGTTGTATTTGCTTGTGATAAGTTCAGACCTTATATTGTTGATTCTAAAGTAACTATTCACACTGATCATGCTGCTATTAAATATCTTATGGAAAAGAAAGACGCTAAACCTAGACTTATTAGATGGGTTCTCTTGCTACAACAAATTGACTTGCATATTATTGATAGAAAGGGAGCTGAGAACCCTGTTGCAGACAACTTGTCTAGGCTAGAGAATGTTCTTGATGACCCACTACCTATTGATGATAGCTTTCCTGATGAACAATTAAATGTCATATATGCTTCTCGTACTGCTCCATGGTATGCTGATTATGCTAATTATATTGTTGCTAAATTTATACCAACTAGTTTCACATACCAGCAAAAGAAAAGGTTTTTCTATGATTTAAGACATTACTTCTGGGATGACCCACATCTTTATAAAGAAGGAGTAGATGGTGTTATTAGACGTTTTGTACCTGAGCATGAACAGGAACAGATCCTATGCTAGTGTCACTCCGAAGCTTATGGAGGACACCACGCTGGAGATAGAACTGCACATAAGGTATTGCAATCCGGTTTTATTGGCCTACTCTCTTTAAGGATGCCCGTAAGTTTGTTGTATCTTGTGATGGATGTCAAAGAATTGGTCATATTAGTAGGTGTCAAGAAATGCCTATGAATTATTCACTTGTTATTGAACCATTTCATGTTTGGGGCTTTGATTATATGGTACCTTTTCCTGCCTCCAATGGATATACACATATTTTAGTTGCTGTTGATTACGTTACTAAGTGGGTAGATGCTATTCCAACTAGTAGTGCTGATCATAACACCTCTATTAAGATGCTTAAAGAAGTTATTTTTCCGAGGTTTGGAGTCCCTAGATATTTAATGACGGATGGTGGTTCACATTTTATTCATGGTGCTTTCTTTAAAATGCTTGCTAAATATGATGTTAATCATAGAATTGCAT
Source organism: Triticum aestivum (assembly GCF_018294505.1). NCBI lineage: Eukaryota > Viridiplantae > Streptophyta > Magnoliopsida > Poales > Poaceae > Triticum > Triticum aestivum. The sequence continues at coordinate 305,224,208 of NC_057809.1, forward strand.
CTCCTTATCACCCATAGTCTAGTGGTCAAGTAGAATTGAGCAATAGAGAACTCAAATTAATTTTTCAAAAGACTGTTAATAGATCTAGAAAGAATTGGTCCAAGAAACTTGATGATGCATTATGGGCCTATAGAACTGCATATAGAAATCCTATGGGTATGTCTCCGTATAAAATGGTTTATGGAAAAGCATGTCACTTACCTCTCGAACTAGAACATAAGGCTTATTGGGCTATTAAAGAGCTTAGTTAGGATTTCAAACTTGCCGGAGAGAAGAGGTTATTTGACATTAGCTCACTTGATGAATGGAGAACCCAAGCCTATGAGAATGCCAAATTATTTAAAGAAAAAGTTAAAAGATGGCATGACAAAAGAATACAAAAGCGTGAGTTTAATGTAGGTGATTATGTATTGCTATACAACTCTCGTTTAAGATTTTTTGCAGGAAAATTTCTCTCTAAATGGGAAGGTCCTTACGTTATCGAGGAGGACTATCGTTCCGGTGCCATAAAAATCAACAACTTTGAATGCACAAATCCGAAGGTGGTGAACGGTCAAAGAATTAAACACTATATCTCAGGTAATCCTATAAATGTTGAAACCAATGTTATTGAAACCGTAGCCCCGGAGGAATACATAAGGGACACTTTCCGGAACGTTTTAGACTCCGAAAAGGAATAGGTATGTGGTACGGTAAGTAAACCGACTCCAAAACAGTTCTAATGGCAATTTTTCTCCGTTTTGCAATATTTAGAAAAATAGAAAAATAAGAAGCAGTCCGGGAAGGACACGAGGGCTCCAGGAGGGTGGAGGGTGCGCCCTACCCCCCTGGGCACGCCCCCCTACCTCGTGGGCACCTCATGCGCTCTCCGGGCTCTGTTTTCTTGCACGTTAAGTATTTTGGTCGGTAAAAATTCATTATATAATCTCCCGGAGGTTTTGACTCTCGTATCACGCAAATATCTCTCGTCTTTGTTTCGAGCTGTTTTATTGATAGATCTAGGTCATCATGTCGTCTTCAAGTGCCCCCAAGGACAAGTTTTTCGAGAAGGTCATCAACCCCTACCTCGCGGAAGTGCTCCAACACCCTCAAACCATTGAGACGCATGAGGGGGTGCTGCACATCCGCGATGTTGAGGGACCAAGGAGGACCGGAAGCGTGGAGACAAGGCTCGAGGGCACCCTTCAACTGAATCAGGATCTTCTTACCCAACATAAATCGAAGCTTTCAAGATGATTGAGTTAGCTCGTATACAAAATAAATATCTCACACGTGAAAATATTTTGTTGAAGGAGCACAGCATCGCACTCAAGAGCATTATCCGCAAGTTAGAAGACCTCCTACGCTCAATGTGCGACTATCCATCATCAACATCCCCGCCTTCTTCACCAACAAAGGAGATATAATCACATGGGTATGGGCACTCCACTTGGCAACTGCCAAGCTTGGGGGAGTGCCCCAGTATCGTATCACCATCACTTTTATCTTTACCGTTTTTTTAGTTCGATCCTTTTGATAATATCTTGATCTAGTAGAATAAAGTTTTAGTATGATCTAGTTGCGATTTTTGCTTTATGATCCTTCTATGTAATCGAGTTCATGAGATATATACAATAAAGATTAGTGTTGAGTCAAGGGCTTGATTATTTTGCCATGATCTTGAGTGAATAAAAGAAAAGAGAAAGAAATAAAAGGAAACAAAGAGATCTTATGGATCTTATGGAGAGTAATGAGCTCACATATAAAAAGTATGATGAATAAAAGTTGTTGAGAGTTGAAAAACATAGTTTTGGTCATCGTTGCAATTAATAGGAAGTAATAAAGAAAGAGAGGTCTTCACATATAAGTATACTATCTTGGACATCTTTTATGATTGTGAGCACTCATTAAAATATGACATGCTAAAGAGTTGATGTTGGACAAGGAAGACAACGTAATGGGTTATATTTTCTTACATCTGAGATAAATTATATTGTCATGGATCGTCCAACATGATTGAGCTTGCCTTTCCCCCTCATGCTAGCCAAATTCTTTGCACTAAGTAGAGATACTACTTGTGCTTCCAAACACCCTTAAACCAGTTTTGCCATGAGAGTCCACCATACTTACCTATGGATTGAGTAAGATCCTCCAAGTAAGTTGTCATCAGTGCAAGCAATAAAAATTTCTCTCTAAATATGTATGACTTATTAGTGTGGGAGAAAATAAGCTTTATACGATCGTGTGATATGGAAGAAATAAAAGCGACGGACTGCATAATAAAGGTCCATATCACAAGTGGCAATATAAAGTGACGTTCTTTCGCATTAAGATTTTGTGCAACCAACCATAAAAGCGCATGACAACCTCTGCTTCCCTCTGAGAAGGGCCTACCTTTTACTTTTATTTCCTACCTTGCATACGAGTCATGGTGATCTTCACCCTTCCTTATCAAATTTTATCTTTTGGCAAGCACAACATGTTGGAAAGATCCTGGTATATATGGCTAATCGGATGTGAGTTTTCATGAACTATTATTGTTGACATTACCCTTGAGGTAAAACGTTGGGAGGCCAAACTATAATCCCCTATCTTTCTCTCTGTCCAATTAAAACTCCATACCCATAAGTATTGCGTGAGTGTTAGCAATTGTGAAAGACTATATGATAGTTGAGTATGTGGACTTGCTGAAAAGCTCTTATATTGACTCTTTCATATGTTATGATAAATTGCAATTGCTTCAATGACCGAGATTATAGTTTGTTAGTTTTCAATGAAGTTTACGATTCATACTTGAAATTGTGATTGAATTGTTACTTTGGCATAAGAGATCATATGACAATAATCAAATAAGTTGTTGTTCTAAGAATGATCATGATGCCCTCATGTCTGTATTTTATTTTTATTGACACCTCTATCTCAAAACATGTGGACATATTTTTTGATTTCCGCTTTCGCTTGAGGACAAGCGAGGTCTAAGCTTGGGGGAGTTGATACGTCCATTTTACATCATGCTTTTATATCGATATGTTATTGCATTGTGGGCTGTTATTACACATTATGTCACAATACTTATGCCTATTCTCTCTTATTTTATAAGGTTTACATAAAGAGGGAGAATGCCGGTAGCTTGGATTCTGGGCTGTAAAAGGAGCAAATATTAGAGACCTATTCTGCACAGCTCCAAAAGTCCTGAAACTTCACGGAAGTCATTTTCAGAATATATAAAAATTACTGAGCGCAAGAAGTTCCAGAGGGGGCCACACCCTGCCCATGAGGGTGGGGGGCGCGCCCTACCCCCTGCCTCGTGGCCCCCCTGGTGGCCCTCTGATGCCCATCTTCTACTATATGGAGTCTTTCGATGAGGAAAAAATCATAAGCCAGCTTTCGGGACGAGACTCCGCCGCCACAAGGCAGAACCTTGGCGGAACCAATCTAGGGCTCTAGCGGAGCTGTTCTGCCGGGGAAACTTCCCTCCGG
>NC_057809.1:305227822-305233470 GCF_018294505.1 Triticum aestivum
TCACCAATGATCCTCTCATCGGGAGGGGGTCAATCTCCATCAACATCTTCACCAACACCATCTCCTCTCAAACCCTAGTTCCTCTCTTGTATCCAATTCTTGTCTCCAAGTCTGGGATTGGTACTTGTGGGTTGCTAGTAGTGTTGATTACTCCTTGTAGTTGATGCTAGTTGGTTTATTTGGTAGAAGATCATATGTTCATATCCTATATGCATATTAATACCCCTCTGATTATGAACATGATATGCTTTGTGAGTAGTTACGTTTGTTCCTGAGGACATGGGAGAAGTCTTGCTATTAGTAGTCATGTGAATTTGGTAGTTGTTCAATATTTTGATGAGATGTATGCTATCTCTCCTCTAGTGGTGTTATGTGAACATCGACAACATGACACTTCACCATTATTTGGGCCTAGAGGTAGGCATTGGGAAGTAATAAGTAGATGATGGGTTGCTAGAGTGACAGAAGCTAAAACCCTAGTTTATGCGTTGCTTTGTAAGGGGCTGATTTGGATCCATATGTTTCATGCTATGGTTAGGTTTACCTTAATACTTTTGTTGTAGTTGCGGATGCTTGCAATAGAGGTTAATCAAAGTGGGATGCTTGTCCAAGTAAGGATAGTACCCAAGCACCGGTCAACCCATATATCAGATTAACAAAGTACCGAACGCGAATCATATGATCGTGATGAAAACTAGCTTGATGATATTCCCATGTCTCCTCGGGAGCGCTTTTCTCTATATAAGAATTTGTACAGGCTTATCCTTTGCTACAAAAAGGATTGGGCCAGCTTGCCGCACTTTATTTACTTTTGTTACTTGTTGCCCGTTACCAATTATCTCATCACAAAACTATCTATTACCTATAATTTCAGTTCTTGCAGAGAATACCTTGCTGAAAACTGCTTATCATTTCCTTCTGCTCCTCTTTGGGTTCGACACTCTTACTTATCAAAAGGACTACGATAGATCCCCTATACTTGTTGGTCATCAAGGGGTATTAATATGCATAATGGATCTGAACATGTGATCTTCCACCAAGTAAACCAACTAGCATCAACTACAAGGAGTAATCAACAATACTAGCAACCCACAGGTACTAATCTGAGGTTTGGATGCAAAGATTGGATACAAGAGTCAAACTAGGGTTTGAAATGAGATGGTGCTGGTGAAGATGTTGATGGAGATTGACCCCCTCGCGATGAGAGGATCGTTGGTGATGACGATGGTGATGATTTCCCCCTCCCGGAGGGAAGTTTCCCCAGCAAAACAGCTCCACCAGAGCCCTAGATTATTTCTGACAAGGTCCCGCCTTGTGGCGGCGGAGTTTCGTCCCGTGAGCTTGCTTATGATTTTTTTCCTCGACGAAAGACTCCATATAGCCAAAGATGGGCATCAGAGGGCCACTAGGGGTCCCACGAGGTTGGGGGCGCGCCCAGGGGGTGTGGCGCGCCCCCCACCCTCGTGGGCGATGGGTGGCCCCCCTCTGGTACTTCTTTCGCCCAATATTTTTTATATATTCTTAAACATGCTCCTGTTAAGTTTCAAGACTTTTGGAGATGTGCAGAATAGGTCTCTAATATTTGCTCCTTTTCCAGCCCAGAATTCCAACTGCCAGCATTCCCCCTCTTCATGTAAACCTTGTAAAATAAGATAGAATAGGCATAAGTATTGTGACCTAATGTGTAATAAGAGCCCATAATGCAATAAATATCGATATAAAAGCATGATGCAAAATGGACGTATGAGGGCGCGGCCGGCCGGCGCACTCAGGGGCGCGGCCGTAGGGGCGGGGGCAGCGCGCGTGCTCGGGGATGACATCAGCGACGGCGATGGCGACGACGGGGCACGAGCGACGGTGATGGCAGGGGCGGCGGATGGCGTCGGGGCAGCCTGGCGGCGTCGATGTCGTCGGCGTCATTGGGGGGAACTGCGAGGTGGGAATGAAAATTTTCACAATTGTTTTCTTATATACCCAGAGCATTGGTCCCGGTTCGTGGCTCCAACCGGGGCGAATGCCCCCCTTTGGTCCCGGTTGGTGCCACCAACTAGGACCAAAGGTCACTTTTCGGCAACCCAAAGGGCGGGAAGCAGAGACCTTTGGTCCCGGCTGGTGGCACGAACCGGGACCAAAGGGGACATTAGTACCGGTTTGTGCCACCAACCGGGACAAATGGTGGGCATTGGTCCCGGTTGGTGCTACCAACCGGGATGAAAGGGTGGTACAGCGATGGTGTGGTGGGAGTTTAGTCCCACCTCGCTAGCTGAGAGAGCTCAACACCTGTTTATAAGCTGTGTTGTGGCAGAGGTGCTGAGCTCCTCTCTAATTTGTTGGCAGTACTTGCCTACCCTTGTCATTGCCATGTTGGGCCTATTGGGTCTGCGGGCCTGCGTCCTGGCCCATGTACAGATGAGTTTCTAGTTGTATGCAGGCCGTGTAGCCCAATAGGCGGCATTTTTTTAATTTTTTCCTGTATTTTGTTTTGTTTTTTGCATTATTTATTTCCTTTTGTTTTTTGCTTTATTTTTTAATTCTTTTTTCCTTTTGGTCAGAAAAATTATAAACTTTCTCTTAGTGCCATTAGTTTTCAAATTTGAATAGTATAAATCTGAATTCTTTGAAATTTGTGTGAATCACTAGTTTGTGAATAACTTCACTATAAAAATATATTTTTGAGTTATTATTTTTCCTGTTATTTAACATTAATGTGTTTTATCATTATATTCAAAAACAGATTTTGTTATTTTAGTTTCTATCAAAAAAATTCTTTATGAAAATTCTTTTTGCTATTAAAGTTTCTAACAAAAAAATTCTTTATGATAATTCCTTTTGCTATTACTGTTTTGAACAAAAAATACTTTGATAATTTAAGTTGCTATAAAAGCTTTTGAGTTGATTCTTTATGCTATTGAAGAGTATTATAGTTTTGTTTTAGTTGATTGTCACAGAATATTTTAATGGATTCTTGTTGCTATTGAAGATTATTATAGTTTTATTTTAGTTGATCATAACAGAATATTTTAATTGGTTATTTTTAGTTCATTCTTTTTGCTATTAGAGTTTCATAAAAGTTTTCTAGTTCATTCTTTGCTATTAGTTCATTCTTTCAAAGTATCACAGTTTTGGACGAAAACTCAACTGTTACAAAGGGATTTCATTTTTTAACTTATTTGAACTACAGACTTTTGTGTGTTCAAAATGCACCATTCAAAGCCATATCATCAATTTTGAACCCTTTCTAACTTCATTTCGTATTTTTCATGCATTTACTAGTTTTTTCAGCTAAATGACCCTGAAATTGAAAAGCACTACAAATGAACTCTGAAAAGGTTGAAAGTTGGCATGGTATCATCATTTCACCCACATAGCATGTGCTAAAAAGTTGAGAGGGTTACGGCAAAAGCTGGGTGCACTTCGTGTACAAAATGGACAATCTATTTCGAAGTATCAGGGTTTGCACGAAGACTCATCTGTTACAAAGGGATTTCATTTTTTTGAACTTATTTGAACTGCAGACTTTTATGTGTGCAAAATGAACCATTCAAAGCCACATCATCAATTTTGAACCCTTTCGGACTTCATTTCGTATTTTTCATGCATTTACTGATTTTTTTAAGCTAAAAGACCCTGAAATTGAAAAGCACTACAAATGAACTCTGAAAATGTTGAAAATTGGCATGGTATCATCATTTCACCCACATAGCATGTGCTAAAAATTTGAGCGGGTTACGGAAAAAGCTGGATGCACTTCGTGTACAAAATGGACAATCTCTTTTGAAGTATTAGGGTTTCGGATGAAAACTAATCAGTTACAAAGGGATTTCATTGTTTTAAACTTATTGGAACTCCAAACTTTTTGTGTGTTCAAAATGCACCATTCAAAGCCACATCATCAATTTCGAACCCTTTCTGACTTCATTTGGTATTCTTCATGCATTTACTAATTTTTTTACACTAAATGACCCTGGAATTGAAAAGCACTATAACTGAACTCTGAAAAGGTTGAAAGTTGGCATGATATCATCATTTCACCCACATAGCATGTGGTAAAAGGTTGAGAGGGTTACGACAAAAGCTGGATGCACTTTGTGTATGAAATGGACAATCTCTTTCGAAGTATCAGGGTTTCGGACGAAAAATCATTTGTTACAAAGGGATTTCATTTTTTTTGAACTTATTTGAACTCCAGACTTTTTGTGTGTTCAAAATGCACCATTTAAAGCCACATCATCAATTTTGAACCCTTTCTGACTTCATTTGGTATTTTTCATGCATTTACTGATTTTTTAAGCCAAATGACCCTGAAATTGAAAAGCACGACAAATGAACTCTGAAAACGTTGAAAGTTTGCATGGTATCATCATTTCACCCACATAGCATGTGCTAAAAAGTTGAGAGGGTTACGGCAAAAGCGAGATGCAGTTCGTGTACAAAATGGCCAATCTCTTTCGAAGTATCAGGGTTTCGGACGAAAACTCATCTGTTACGAAGGGATTTCATTTTTTGAACTTATTTGAACTCCAGACTTTTTGTGTGTTCAAAATGCACCATTCAAAGCCACATCATCAATTTTGAACCCTTTCTGACTTCATTTGGTATTTTTCATGCATTTACTGATTTTTTAAGCTAAATGACCCTGAAATTGAAAAGCACTACAAATGAACTCTGAAAATGTTGAAAATTGGCATGGTATCATAATTTCACCCACATAGCATGTGCTAAAAATTTGAGCGGGTTACGGAAAAAGCTGGATGCACTTCGTGTACAAAATGGACAATCTCTTTTGAAGTATTAGGGTTTCGGATGAAAACTAATCAGTTACAAAGGGATTTCATTGTTTTGAACTTATTGGAACTGCAAACTTTTTGTGTGTTCAAAATGCACCATTCAAAGCCACATCATCAATTTTGAACCCTTTCTGACTTCATTTGGTATTTTTCATGCATTTACTAATTTTTTTACGCTAAATGACCCTGGACTTGAAAAGCACTATAAATGAACTCTGAAAAGGTTGAAAGTTGGCATGATATCATCATTTCACCCACATAGCATGTGGTAAAAAGTTGAGAGGGTTACGACAAAAGCTGGATGCACTTTGTGTATGAAATGGACAATCTCTTTCGAAGTATCAGGGTTTCGGACGAAAAATCATTTGTTACAAAGGGATTTCATTTTTTTTGAACTTATTTGAACTCCAGACTTTTTGTGTGTTCAAAATGCACCATTCAAAGCCACATCATCAATTTTGAACCCTTTCTGACTTCATTTGGTATTTTTCATGCATTTACTGATTTTTTAAGCCAAATGACCCTGAAATTGAAAAGCACGACAAATGAACTCTGAAAACGTTGAAAGTTTGCATGGTATCATCATTTCACCCACATAGCATGTGCTAAAAAGTTGAGAGGGTTACGGAAAAAGCTAGATGCAGTTCGTGTACAAAATGGCCAATCTCTTTCGAAGTATCAGGGTTTCGGACGAAAACTCATCTGTTACGAAGGGATTTCATTTTTTTGAACTTATTTGAACTCCAGACTTTTTGTGTGTTCAAAATGCACCATTCAAAGCCACATCATCAATTTTGAAACCTTTCTGACTTCATTTGGTATTTTTCATGCATTTACTGATTTTTTAAGCTAAAGGACCCT
>NC_057809.1:305234724-305236604 GCF_018294505.1 Triticum aestivum
GGACAATCTCTTTTGAAGTATTAGGGTTTCGGATGAGAACTAATCAGTTACAAAGGGATTTCATTGTTTTGAACTTATTGGAACTCCAAACTTTTTGTGTGTTCAAAATGCACCATTCAAAGCCACATCATCAATTTCGAACCCTTTCTGACTTCATTTGGTATTTTTCATGCATTTACTAATTTTTTTTACGCTAAATGACCCTGGAATTGAAAAGCACTATAAATGAACTCTAAAAAGGTTGAAAGTTGGCATGATATCATCATTTCACCCACATAGCATGTGGTAAAAAGTTGAGAGGGTTACGACAAAAGCTGGATGCACTTTGTGTATGAAATGGACAATCTCTTTCGAAGTATCAGGGTTTCGGACGAAAAATCATTTGTTACAAAGGGATTTCATTTTTTATATTTGAACTCCAGACTTTTTGTGTGTTCAAAATGCACCATTCAAAGCCACATCATCAATTTTGAACCCTTTCTGACTTCATTTGGTATTTTTCATGCATTTACTGATTTTTTAAGCCAAATGACCCTGAAATTGAAAAGCATGAAAAATGAACTCTAAAAACGTTGAAAGTTTGCATGGTATCATCATTTCACCCACATAGCATGTGCTAAAAAGTTGAGAGAGTTACGGCAAAAGCTAGATGCAGTTCGTGTACAAAATGGCCAATCTCTTTCGAAGTATCAGGGTTTCGGACGAAAACTCATCTGTTACGAAGGGATTTCATTTTTTGAACTTATTTGAACTCCAGACTTTTTGTGTGTTCAAAATGCACCATTCAAAGCCACATCATCAATTTTGAACCCTTCCTGACTTCATTTGGTATTTTTCATGCATTTACTGATTTTTTAAGCTAAATGACCCTGAAATTGAAAAGCACTACAAATGAACTCTGAAAATGTTGAAAATTGGCATGGTATCATCATTTCACCCACATAGCATGTGCTAAAAATTTGAGCGGGTTACGAAAAAAGCTGGATGCACTTCGTGTACAAAATGGACAATCTCTTTTGAAGTATTAGGGTTTCGGATGAAAACTAATCAGTTACAAAGGGATTTCATTGTTTTGAACTTATTGGAACTCCAAACTTTTTGTGTGTTCAAAATGCACCATTCAAAGCCACATCATCAATTTCGAACCCTTTCTGACTTCATTTGGTATTTTTCATGCATTTACTAATTTTTTTACGCTAAATGACCCTGGACTTGAAAAGCACTATAAATGAACTCTGAAAAGGTTGAAAGTTGGCATGATATCATCATTTCACCCACATAGCATGTGGTAAAAAGTTGAGAGGGTTACGACAAAAGCTGGATGCACTTTGTGTATGAAATGGACAATCTCTTTCGAAGTATCAGGGTTTCGGACGAAAAATCATTTGTTACAAAGGGATTTCATTTTTTTGAACTTATTTGAACTCCAGACTTTTTGTGTGTTCAAAATGCACCATTCAAAGCCACATCATCAATTTTGAACCCTTTCTGACTTCATTTGGTATTTTTCATGCATTTACTGATTTTTTAAGCCAAATGACCCTGAAATTGAAAAGCACGACAAATGAACTCTGAAAACGTTGAAAGTTTGCATGGTATCATCATTTCACCCACATAGCATGTGCTAAAAAGTTGAGAGGGTTACGGAAAAAGCTAGATGCAGTTCGTGTACAAAATGGCCAATCTCTTTCGAAGTATCAGGGTTTCGGACGAAAACTCATCTGTTACGAAGGGATTTCATTTTTTTGAACTTATTTGAACTCCAGACTTTTTGTGTGTTCAAAATGCACCATTCAAAGCCACATCATCAATTTTGAAACCTTTCTGACTTCATTTGGTATTTTTCATGCATTTACTGATTTTTTAAGCTAAAGGACCCT
>NC_057809.1:305237155-305237511 GCF_018294505.1 Triticum aestivum
ACTCCAAACTTTTTGTGTGTTCAAAATGCACCATTCAAAGCCACATCATCAATTTCGAACCCTTTCTGACTTCATTTGGTATTTTTCATGCATTTACTAATTTTTTTACGCTAAATGACCCTGGAATTGAAAAGCACTATAAATGAACTCTGAAAAGGTTGAAAGTTGGCATCATATCATCATTTCACCCAAATAGCATGTGGTAAAAAGTTGAGAGGGTTACGACAAAAGCTGGATGCACTTTGTGTATGAAATGGACAATCTCTTTCGAAGTATCAGGGTTTCGGACGAAAAATCATTTGTTACAAAGGGATTTCATTTTTTTGAAATTATTTGAACTCCAGACTTTTTGTGTG
>NC_057809.1:305237521-305239740 GCF_018294505.1 Triticum aestivum
GAACTTATTGGAACTCCAAACTTTTTGTGTGTTCAAAATGCACCATTCAAAGCCACATCATCAACTTCGAACCCTTTCTGACTTCATTTGGTATTTTTCATGCATTTACTAATTTTTTTACGCTAAATGACCCTGGAATTGAAAAGCACTATAAATGAACTCTGAAAAGGTTGAAAGTTGGCATGATATCATCATTTCACCCACATAGCATGTGGTAAAAGGTTGAGAGGGTTACGACAAAAGTTGGATGCACTTTGTGTATGAAATGGACAATCTCTTTCGAAGTATCAGGGTTTCGGACGAAAAATCATTTGTTACAAAGGGATTTCATTTTTTTGAACTTATTTGAACTCCAGACTTTTTGTGTGTTCAAAATGCACCATTCAAAGCCACATCATCAATTTTGAACCCTTTCTGACTTCATTTGGTATTTTTCATGCATTTACTGATTTTTTAAGCCAAATGACCCTGAAATTGAAAAGCACACCAAATGAACTCTGAAAACGTTGAAAGTTTGCATGGTATCATCATTTCACCCACATAGCATGTGCTAAAAAGTTGAGAGGGTTACGGAAAAAGCTAGATGCAGTTCGTGTACAAAATGGCCAATCTCTTTCGAAGTATCAGGGTTTCGGACGAAAACTCATCTGTTACGAAGGGATTTCATTTTTTGAACTTATTTGAACTCCAGACTTTTTGTGTGTTCAAAATGCACCATTCAAAGCCACATCATCAATTTTGAAACCTTTCTGACTTCATTTGGTATTTTTCATGCATTTACTGATTTTTTAAGCTAAAGGACCCTGAAATTGAAAAGCACTACAAATGAACTCTGAAAATGTTGAAAATTGGCATGGTATCATCATTTCACCCACATAGCATGTGCTAAAAATTTGAGCGGGTTACGGAAAAAGCTGGATGCACTTCATGTACAAAATGGACAATCTCTTTTGAAGTATTAGGGTTTCGGATGAGAACTAATCAGTTACAAAGGGATTTCATTGTTTTGAACTTATTGGAACTCCAAACTTTTTGTGTGTTCAAAATGCACCATTCAAAGCCACATCATCAATTTCGAACCCTTTCTGACTTTATTTGGTATTTTTCATGCATTTACTATTTTTTTACGCTAAATGACCCTGGAATTGAAAAGCACTATAAATGAACTCTGAAAAGGTTGAAAGTTGGCATGATATCATCATTTCACCCACATAGCATGTGGTAAAAGGTTGAGAGGGTTACGACAAAAGCTGGATGCACTTTGTGTATGAAATGGACAATCTCTTTCGAAGTATCTGGGTTTCGGACGAAAAATCATTTGTTACAAAGGGATTTCATTTTTTTTGAACTTATTTGAACTCCAGACTTTTTGTGTGTTCAAAATGCACCATTTAAAGCCACATCATCAATTTTGAACCCTTTCTGACTTCATTTGGTATTTTTCATGCATTTACTGATTTTTTAAGCCAAATGACCCTGAAATTGAAAAGCACGACAAATGAACTCTGAAAACGTTGAAAGTTTGCATGGTATCATCATTTCACCCACATAGCATGTGCTAAAAAGTTGAGAGGGTTACGGCAAAAGCGAGATGCAGTTCGTGTACAAAATGGCCAATCTCTTTCGAAGTATCAGGGTTTCGGACGAAAACTCATCTGTTACGAAGGGATTTCATTTTTTGAACTTATTTGAACTCCAGACTTTTTGTGTGTTCAAAATGCACCATTCAAAGCCACATCATCAATTTTGAACCCTTTCTGACTTCATTTGGTATTTTTCATGCATTTACTGATTTTTTAAGCTAAATGACCCTGAAATTGAAAAGCACTACAAATGAACTCTGAAAATGTTGAAAATTGGCATGGTATCATCATTTCACCCACATAGCATGTGCTAAAAATTTGAGCGGGTTACGGAAAAAGCTGGATGCACTTCGTGTACAAAATGGACAATCTCTTTTGAAGTATTAGGGTTTCGGATGAAAACTAATCAGTTACAAAGGGATTTCATTGTTTTGAACTTATTGGAACTCCAAACTTTTTGTGTGTTCAAAATGCACCATTCAAAGCCACATCATCAATTTCGAACCCTTTCTGACTTCATTTGGTATTTTTCATGCATTTACTAATTTTTTTACGCTAAATGACCCTGGAATTGAAAAGCACTATAAATGAACTCTGAAAAGGTTGAAAGTTGGCATCATATCATCATTTCACCCA
>NC_057809.1:305241602-305269421 GCF_018294505.1 Triticum aestivum
CGAAGTATCAGGGTTTCGGACGAAAACTCATCTGTTACGAAGGGATATCATTTTTTGAACTTATTTGAACTCCAGACTTTTTGTGTGTTCAAAATGCACCATTCAAAGCCACATCATCAATTTTGAACCCTTTCTGACTTCATTTGGTATTTTTCATGCATTTACTGATTTTTTAAGCTAAAGGACCCTGAAATTGAAAAGCACTACAAATGAACTCTGAAAATGGTAAAAGTTGGCATGGTATCATCATTTCACCCACATAGGATGTACTAAAAAGTTGAGAGGGTTACGGCAAAAACTGGATGCACTTCGTGTACAAAACGGACAATCTCTTTCGAAGTATCAAGGTTTCATACGGAAACTCATTTGTTACAAAAGGCATTTCATTTCTTCACATGTAACTGCAGTGATATCTAGATCGAAGGCATCATCATAATAGTTGTGGAGAGAAAATCTTCCTTTTGCGTCATTTGTGTCCTTTTCTTATTCACTGTTGTCGATGTCAAAACCGGCAGATCTCGGGGTAGGGGGTCCCGAGTTGTGGATTAATGGTAACAAGAACGAAGGAGACAATGTTTTACCCAGGTTCGGGCCCTCTTGATGGAGGTAAAACCGTACGTCCTGCTCTTGTTTATATTGATGGAGTATCAAGTACAAAGGTGATCTACCTCGAGATCATATGTTGTGGTCTAAAACCTTAGGGTATGATGAATAATCTCATAATCCTTTATCGACTAGCCTGGCATCGGCTTATATAATGTACCGGAGGCCTAGGATAACAAGAGTCCTAGTCGAATATGTCGGTGGAGAGGAGTCCTTGTATTGATCATCAAGTCTTTTGGAATATTCCTTTTATGCGGCATGGGCTGCCCGAAGTGGCCCATGAGTAAACCGCCATGGGGGTCCTCGGCCCGATCCACCTCATCGGGATACGACATGGTTAGTACCCCCTAGTCCAGGACACCGTCAGTAGCCCTTTGAACCGGTCTTCAAGTTGGGGACGCTCCTCGATTCTTCCGAACTGCTCTTCATCTTCAGTCGTCGGTCTTGAAAACTAGTTCAACAAATCTTCCCATCTTCGATCTTGAGGATCGTCGAAGTGAGTCCGGGGAGTTTATACATCGGGTATCCGAGGAGCCCCTTAAATCTTTGGCCTTTATCAATGCCTTGTTATTTTTACGCCACACCTCGGGTTTGAAGTGCTTCCCATGCGGCGGTGTATCCGAGCTCCAACGCCGGACTATAGCCGAGCTCCAACACTATTCGGCATTCAAGGTATCCTCCAACGTCCGGACTCCAGTGCCGAACTAAATCCAAGGCGTCTTTTTACAGCCGAGCTTCGACAATGGTCGGCATATGAGGTATCATAGATTACCTTGGCCTCTGAAAATTTGAATGAGTTCATCCGAGCTTAAATGCCGGAGTAGTCTTCTATGGAATGAGCCACTCGAATCCGAGCTTTATGTCGGACTGCTTCCGAGCTCCAATGCCGGACTGGATACGAGCTCTAACGATGGTTAGCGTCCGAGGTGTCATAAACTATCTAGGTCTTTAAAAGATTGAACGAATTCAGCCGAGCTTAATGCCGGAAATGCCGTTTATGGAGCCAGCCACAGGCGCCCGAGCTTTATGCCGGACTGCTTCCGAGGTGGTGCACTACCCCGACTGCGGGTTGATGTTTTGTGAATATTTTTGATTAGTGCCATTTATTCTCTGCTGAGATATATAGCCAGTAGCCCTCAAGGTGTGTGTCGGCCTAAAATCTGGCATGCACATTAGAGGAGATAGTGATCGGTGAACGGGCCCTTGAGAGAGGGTTTTGAGAATTCGCTGTAACATATTAGCTTGATGCCGGATAAGTCCCAGATGGTACCTATTGTTGTCCGAGGACGCGTTTGCCCAAAGTTCGGTCAAGCTAAACACTAAGCACTTTGAATTTTCTGCATTGAATAGGCAATGCGGTAGCCCCCGAGACACTGGTCGGGTGGCAATGCCAGATCAGGGGATCGATATGCCCCTTTTAATATTTGTAAATAATAAGCGCGAAGCCTAGTAGCCCCGAACCTTAATGTGGGCACGGGTGGCTGAATTAAGGATTGATATCCGTTTGATAGAAAATTTTGTTGTATTTAACACAAACTTCTCGGAAAGAGATTAAAGATCTCATAAAGGAGTTAGAGCTAACGAAAACTGAGCTCGCCAAGTTCGGCCTTAAGGGGCTTAATAGATAGGAAATCAATTCCAATAGGGAACTATGAGAGCATTATGTCAGCTGCTCGGTTGTCTCAAAGAGACTGTGCCATTGACTCTTTAAAATATTGGCTGCAGAAAAATTGATTTTTGCTCACAATTTGTGTAATGATTCTATGTACCCAAGTACTTTACAGCATTAATGCTCGGATCCGCATTGTACAAAACTTTGTTGACAGACCATCGGCTTCAACCTCCTCGGCCAGTAGCCAGAGAGTGTTTGTCCCACTTTTTAAAGCCTTTATGAGGGCAAAGATTTGTGGAAAACAAGGCAATCCAGCCATACAGTTTTATAAACAAAGGTATGCAGAGAGATATGTTATAGGAAGAAACATCTTCCAAAGAAAATAGTTCCGCTATCGGTTCCTTTCTTTGGGTTGCCATGCTGATCATGATCATGAAACGTCAGCTCTGATCAATGCGGGAGGAAAATATTGAGGGTTTAGTTTGGGGAAAGTTCCCGAACTATGTGGTTTTTAGTGCACCTGAATTTTTACTTTCGTCGTTGCCGACCAATTATATCCTTTAAGATGGCTAGCTTTCGGCTTCACCCGGTCTGAGGTACTAACTCGGATGACCCGGTACTAACAATCACAGAGGTTCTCCCTTTACCACCTAGCCAAATAATCGAGAACATAGGGGTAAGCACATGAGCCAGGCAACCTAGCTTGGCCAAAATCTTAAGTCAAATTAATGCATATTTATGGCTTTATAACGATAATTACAGAAGGCAGCGCTTGCATACTAACTACAAATGCTAATGGTATGTTTATTTTGACTCTGTTGCGGCCGTTTATCAGTTGAAAGTGGCCCATCATCGGCTTCCACCCCATTGTAGATGCTACGCAGGGTGTTTTCATAATAACAGAACAACCCTTATCCGACGTCTCGGTGCCCGAAGGCGGTTGTGTTAGCGGAAACGAGGCAATCAGATATGCGGGGTTTATAACTTTCACTTAGTCATAGGAGCTTAAAGTTGGGAGGCCAGCTACTAGCCCTCAGTTAGTGTTCGGCGATAGCCGAGGTCAAGCCGTAAACACTTCGGTCAATGTTATGAACGGCCCGTCATTTAACATAGGGTGACCTCTAACTATCTTATAGTTTAACACAGTCATCGGATCGCTGACCAGTTTACTCTTATTGTGACAGTCAGTTTTCAGCTTTCTCCATTGAGGCGCTTAACCATGCTAGATGGAAGCACAATCGAAGTGGTTCTCCCTTTGTGCACCTAGCCAAACAAAGCGGG
Organism: Triticum aestivum; assembly: GCF_018294505.1. Classification (NCBI taxonomy): domain Eukaryota; kingdom Viridiplantae; phylum Streptophyta; class Magnoliopsida; order Poales; family Poaceae; genus Triticum; species Triticum aestivum. The sequence continues at coordinate 305,245,099 of NC_057809.1, forward strand.
ACATAGGAGGCAAGTACAGGAGCCGGGCAACCCAACTATTGACCGAAGACACAATTCAAAGCGGATGCATATAAAGCAATGTCCGAGAACATTTTGCCGAGGACTCCTCAGAGTACCTTGGCTTTTGGTGGGTTCGGCTCAAGTTGCAGCCCCCCGTTGATATTGTCGATGCTTAAAAAATGTCCGGAAGTGTACTGTAGGATTTATGCTTGGACCCAACATTGAGGTGCAGGTCGACAGGAAAAATGCCGAACTATGGATTGAAAAAGATTTCCCAAGCTGGATTACTATGCAGGGTACCTCGGTCAAGAGGATGTCCCACCTCATAAAAGAAAAAACACACAAATAGATCAAAAGTGCCATAAGCTTAAAAAACTAAAAAACTTTTGTGGAAAATTGGTCTTAAAATTAGTTTGTGCTTTCGTCGTGCTTTAACATGACACATCCGGTCTCAAGACTTCGAGTGGGTCAGCCTTCGGCTTCAACCTCCTATCCCTAAGGCGGAGTGCTTCTCAGGCTAGTTTAGTGAACTAAACTCAAGCGGCTTTAGAGAGAAACCAGGCTATCAGGCTATTGACCACATACTCGAGTCGAGGAAGGAGTGATAGGAAAAGGCTTTGCAACGAACAAGAAGAAAACACATTTATTATAAAACGGCTCATATAAATTTTAAGAGCCGCCATTTAGCATGGGTAAAGGGAGTTTCTTTTAACAAACAACTCACGTGAGCATGGTCAAGCCGAACACAAATTAAAAAAAACTTTGAGAATGAAAGCGACTTAGCTGATTAATGTGTTCGGCGTTGATGACGCGGGTCGAGCTTGCAGCGGGTCGAGGTCCCAGCCTCCAAGACAATACCGAGGTGTTCGAGCGAAGAGCTTGGCTTGATGAAGTCGCGATGCCACACAGTCAATGTGACGAGCCGAAGCCCGTGGTGCAACCGAGGTGACGAAAGCCCTCATGACTAAGGTAATGAAAAAAGAAGTGTTCAACAATCAACGTTTGAACAAACAACTTTGTTGTTTAACACAAGTATAATGTTTGGTTGAACCGAACAAGAATTAATAAATTGAAAGAAAAAAACTAAGCATGGAGGTGACTTAGCTGGTTAATGTACTCGGTATTCTTCACGAGGTCCGAGCTCGTGCCGGGACAAAGACGTAGTCCGCAGCCTAGCCAAGGTCCAAGCCCCCAAGCCCGAGGTGGCCGAGCGAGGAGCTCGGCTCGATGAGGTGGGGATGCCGTATAGTCGATGTGGCGAGGCTAAGCCCCCGGTCCATCTAACATGACGAAGCTGGTCGGCTGGTGACATCGAAGTCACCAGAGTAGATTGATGAAGAGATGGCGAAGCCCCCGTCTAGCCAAGGTGATGGGGCAGGTCGCTAGTGTGACGTTTGCAGCACCATGCTAGCCGAGGTGTCGACGCTGGTCGACATGGTGGACATCAGCTTGGTTTGCTGGATTAGTATCTGGGATTTTTTCGGAGTCGTCCTCCGGTACAGTGGTGCGAGGGGCGAGCCCGGCCAGGGTTGACTCCTGGTGTTCGGACACCAAAGTCGCGTCCAGACTTGGAGCTAGATTCGGGACAAGAGAGGTGATTCCAACCGGAACTAACTCCCGATCTTCGGACGCAGAGGTCGCATTTAGGCTTGAAGAAGTAGTAGTGCGGCGATGCCGACGCAGGCCGGATCTTGTGACGCGGTCGATGCCCGCTTGCTGAAGTGACCATGTAGCGATGTCCAGCGGTGATGTTGGTGATGATTTAGCCTTCACGATCCCGAACTCTTGTTCGGCTTGCTGAGAAGATGATCCAATAAGGTTGGGCTTGGTCGATGAAGCGACGATCCGTGTGGTGCAGGTCGGCAGCCATGCATCAACATTGTCGGGCTGGTTTGACACCGGCGCGATGGTGAAGATTATATTGGAAAGACTTTAAAATTAGTGGGATGTGTTTGAGAACAAAACACAACACCCCATACAAAACTTCCTTCAAAAAATGATATCTGAAATCCCGTTCATAAAAAAGATAAACTCGAGTCGAATTCGTGCTCGCGCAAAAAACAGATCTGAAAATAGATGCGCTCATTAGAGGCTTCCCGGAGTTTGAACGGTCGGATCAAGCTAAAAGTTTGAGGGGTGGTAGATATAGGAATTCCACAGCCGATCAACGGTTGGATCTTCCAAAGGACGTCCGAGCTAGATGCTGGACACCGCGCTCCAAACTCATCCAGATTCCCGTCCAGATTCGACAGGGCTCCGGTATATCGGAGTCGGCGGAGATTTCTCCATCGGAACGCGACGAAATTTTACAGTGTTTTTTTAGACTCAGTTCCACACAATTCCACTGAAGGAATTGTCAAAGTGATGCTTGAGGAGGTGGTGGTAGCATATACAACTTCGTTATTTGAAAAAACAGCACGGTCACCCGAGGGCAATGTTGACTTTGAGCCCCCGAGCTCCATGGATGATTCTCCATGATAATGATAGAGATCAGAGTTGATGTTGATGAAGGCCGTCGTCCGAACATGACGATTGGAGGCAGGGCACAATCCTCGGTCAAGCCAAGGTGACCAGTCGAGCCGGCGATGAAGACGCCGACGTTGTAGTTGATCTGCAGGCGAACCATTAATCTTTTGCCGATCACACAGCAGAAACTCTCAGTGAAAGCACCATTGTCAGTGTCAAAACTGGCAGATCTCGGGGTAGGGGGTCCCGAGCTTTGGATTCTCGGATCAATGGTAACAGGAACGAAGGAGATAATGTTTTACCTAGGTTTGGGCCCTCTTGATGGAGGTAAAACCCTATGTCCTGCTCTTGTTTATACTGATGGAATATGAAGTACAAAGTTGATCTACCTCGAGATCATATGTTGTGGCCCAAAACCTGAGGGTATGATGAATAATGTCATAATCCTCTATCGACTAGCCTGGCATCGGTTTATATAATGTACCGGAGCCCTAGGATAACAAGAGTCCTAGTCGAATACATCGGTGGATAGGAGTCCTTGTCTTGATCATCAAGTCTTGTGGAATATTCCTTTTATGCGGCATGGGCTGCCCGAAGTGGCCCATGAGTAAACCGCCATGGGGTCCTCGGCCCGATCCACCTGGTTGGGAGAGGACATGGTGAGTACCCCCTAGTCCAGGACACTGTCAGCTGTAACCATGGATAATCTTCATCGTTTAACAGGGTGCTTGGGTCAGCCTTGACTTTGAAGGGAGGTGATACGTCGATTTTGCATCATGTTTTTATATCGATAATTATCACATTATGGGCTGTTATTACACATTATGTCACAATACTTATGCCTATTCTCTCTTATTTTACAAGGTTTACATGAAGAGAGAGAATGCCGGCAGCAGGAATTTTGGGCTAGAAGAGGAGCAAATATTAGAGACCTATTCTGCACATCTCCCAAAGCCCTGAAACTCCACGAGGGTTATTTTCAGAATATATAAAAAATACTGAGTGAAGAAAGTACCAGATGGGCCACCCACCATCCACGAGGGTGGGGGGCGCGCCCCCTGCCTCGTGGGCCCCCTAGTGGCTCTCTAATGCCCATCTTTGGCCATATGGAGTCTTTCGACGAGAAAAAAATCATAAGCAAGCTCACGGGACGAAACTCCGATGCCACGAGGCGGAACCTTGGCGGAACCAATCTAGGGCTCCGACGGAGCTGTTCCGCCGGGGAAACCTCCCTCCTGGAGGGGGAAATCATCACCATCGTCATCACCAACGATCCTCTCATCGGGAGGGGGTCAATCTCCATCAACATCTTCACTAGCACAATCTCATCTCAAAACCTAGTTCATCTCTTGTATCCAATCTTTGTATCCAAACCTCAGATTGGTACCTGTGGATTGCTAGTAGTGTCGATTACTCCTTGTAGTTGATGCTAGCTGGTTTACTTGGTGGAAGATCATATGTTCAGATCCATTATGCATATTAATACCCCTCTGATTATGAACATGAATATGCTTTGTGAGTAGTTACGTTTGTTCCTAAGGACATGGGAGAAGTCTTGCTATAAGTAGTCATGTGAATTTGGTATTCGTTCGATATTTTGATGAGATGTATGTTGTCTTTCCTCTAGTGGTATCATGTGAACGTCGACTACATGACACTTCACCATTGTTTGGTCCTAGAGGAGGGCATTGGGAAGTAATAAGTAGATGATGGGTTGCTAGAGTGACAGAAGCTTAAACCCTAGTTTATGTGTTGCTTCGTAAGGGGCTGATTTGGATCCATATGTCTCATGCTATGGTTAGGTTTACCTTAATACTTCTATTGTAGTTGCGGATACTTGCAATAGGGGTTAATCATAAGTGGGATGCTTGTCCAAGTAAAGATATTAACCAAGCACCGGTGCACCCACATATCAAATTATAAAAGTACCGAACGCGGATAATTCCCATGTGTCCTTGAGAGAGCTTTCCTTCATATAAGAGTTTGTCCAGGCTTGTCCTTTGCTACAAAAAGGACTGGGCCATCTTGCTGCACCCTATTTACTTTCATTACTTGTTGCTCGTTACAATTTATCTTATCACACAACTATCTATTACCGATAATTTCAGTGCTTGTAGAGAATACCTTGTTGGAAACCGCTTATCATTTCCTTCTGCTCCTCGTTGGGTTCGACAAACATACTTATCGAAAAGGCTACGATAGATCCCCTACACTTGTGGGTCGTCAAGACTCTTTTCTGGCGCCGTTGCCAGGGAGTGAAGCGCCTTTGGTAGGTGGAATTTGGTAAGGAAAAATTATATAGTGTGCTGAAATTTACTGTCACTTGTTACTATGGAACATAATTCTTTGAGGGGCTTGTTCGGGGTATCTTCACCCCAACCATTAGAGCAAAGAGTTGCTCCTCAACCTACTGAACCTACTAAAAATGTTTACTTTGAAATCCCTTCGGGTATGATAGAGAAACTACTAGCTAATCCTTTCACAGGTGATGGAACATTACATCCCGATTTGCACCTAATCTATGTGGATGAAGTTTGTGGATTATTTAAGCTTGCAGGTATGCCCGAGGATGTTATCAAGAAGAAGGTCTTCCCTTTATATTTGAAGGGAGAGGCATTCACATGGTTTAGGCTATGTGATGATATGGGATCATGGAACTACAAACGATTGAAATTGGAATTTCATCAGAAGTTTTATCCTATGCATCTTGTTCATCGTGATCGTAATTATATATATATATTGGCCTCGTGAAGGAGAAAGAATCGCTCAAGATTGGGGGAGGCTTAAGTCAATGTTATATTCATTCCCCAATCATGAGCTCTCAAGAGAAATGATTATTCAAAAAAATTATGCTCGGCTTTCTCTTAGTAATCGCTCCATGCTCGATACTTCTTGTACTGGTTCTTTTATGATGAAGACTATTGAATTCAAATGGGATTTATTGGAGAGAATTAAATGCAACACTGAGGATTGGGACCTCGACGAAGGTAAGGAGTCAGGTACAACACCTAAGTTTGATTGTGTTAAATCTTTTATGGATACCGATGCTTTTCGTGAATTTAGCACTGAATATGGACTTGACTCTGAGATAGTAGCTTCTTTCTGTGAATCCTTTGCTACTCATTTTTATCTCACTAAGGAGAAGTGGTTTAAATATAATCCTCCCATTGAAGAAAAAGTAGTTGCACCTATTAAAGTTGAAGAAAAGACTATCACTTATAATGATCATGTTGTTCCTACTACTTATATTGAGAAACCACCTTTCCCTGTTAGAATAAAGGATCGTGCTAAAGCTTCAACCGTGGTTAAAAAAAGCAATATTAAGACACCCAAGCCCCCTGTGCAAATTAAAGTTGAACCTAGTGTTGCTATGGTTAAGGATCTCTTTGCCGATAATATTAATGGGCATGTTATTTACTTTTGCAATGAATCTGCTAGAATTGCTAGACCCGATACTAAAAATAAACATAGACCTGTTGTAGGCATGCGTGTTATTTCTGTTAGAATAGGAGACCATTGCTATCATGGTTTATGTGATATGGGTGCTAGTGCAAGTGCAATACCTCATTCCTTATACAAAGAAATTATGCATGATATTGCACCTACTGAGATAGAAGAGATAGATGTTACAATTAAGCTTGCCAATAGAGATACTATTTCACAAGTTGTGATTGTTAGAGATGTTGAAGTCTTGTGTGGGAAAGTTAAATATCCTGCTGATTTTCTTGGTCTTGGTTCCCCACAAGATGACTTTTGTCCCATTATATTTGGTAGACCCTTCTTGAATACTATCAATGCCAAGATAGACTGCAATAAAGATATCGTTTCTGTTGGTTTGGGGGATATGTCTCATGAGTTTAATTTTGCTAAGTTTCATAGACAACCCCATGATAAAGTATTGCCTAGTAAAGATGAAATTATTGGTCTTGCTTCTATTGTCGTGCCTCCTACTGATCCTTTAGAACAATATTTGCTAGACCATGAAAATGATATGCTCATGAATGAAAGAAGGGAAATAGATGAAGTATTCTTTAAACAAAGACCTATTTTGAAACACAACTTGCCTGTTGAAATTCTAGGGGATCCTCCTCCACCCAAGGGTGATCCCGTGTTTGAGCTTAAACATTTACCTGATACTCTCAAATATGCTTATCTTGATGAGAAAGAGATATATCTTGTTGTTATTAGTGCTAACCTTTCAGAGCATGAGGAAAAGAAATTATTGAAAACTCTAAAGAAGCACCATTCTGCTATTGGATATACACTTGATGATCTTAAGGGCATTAGTCCCACTTTATGCCAGCACAAAACAAAATTGGAGAAGGATGCTAAACCAGTTGTTGATCACCAACGACGGTTAAATCCTAAGATGAAAGAAGTGGTAAGAAAAGAAATACTAAAGCTTCTGGAGGAAGGTATAATTTATCCCGTTGCTGATAGTCAGTGGGTAAGCCCTGTCCATTGTGTCCCTAAGAAGGGAGGTATTACTGTCGTTCCTAATGATAAAGATGAATTGATCCCACAAAGAATTGTTACAGGTTATAGAATGGTAATTGATTTCCGCAAATTAAATAAAGCTACTAAAAAGGATCATTACCCGTTACCTTTTATTGATCAAATGCTAGAAAGATTATCCAAACATACACATTTTTTGCTTCCTAGATGGTTATTCTGGTTTCTCTCAAATCCTGTGTCAAAAGAGGATCAAGAAAAGACAACTTTTACTTGCCCTTTCGGTACCTTTGCTTATAGACGTATGCCTTTTGGTTTATGTAATGCACCTGATACCTTTCAAAGATGTATGACTGCTATATTCTCTGACTTTTGTGAAAAGATTGTTGAGGCATTCATGGATGATTTCTCTGTTTATGGGACTTCTTTTGATGATTGCTTAAGCAATCTTGATCGAGTTTTGCAGAGATGTAAACAAACCAATCTTGTTCTGAATTGGGAGAAGTGCCACTTTATGGTTAATGAAGGTATTGTCTTGGGGCATAAAATTTCTGAAAGAGGTATTGAGGTTGATAAAGCTAAAGTTGATGCTATTGAAAAGATGACGTGCCCTAAGGACATTAAATGTATAAGAAGTTTCCTTGGTCATGCCGGTTTTTATAGGAGGTTCATTGAGGACTTCTCTAAAATTTCTCGGCCTCTGACTAATCTCTTACAAAAAGATGTTCCTTTTGTTTTTGATGATGACTGTGTAGAAGCATTTGAAATACTTAAGAAAGCTTTGATTTCTGTACCTATTGTTCAACCTCCTGATTGGAATTTACCATTTGAAATCATGTGTGATGCTAGTGATTATGCTGTAGGTGATGTTCTAGGACAAAGGGTTGATAAGAAACTAAATGTCATTCAATATGCTAGTAAAACTCTAGACAGTGCCCAGAGAAATTATGCCACTATTGAAAAAGAATTTTTAGCAGTTGTATTTGCTTGTGATAAGTTCAGACCTTATATAGTTGATTCTAAAGTAACTGTTCACACTAATCATGCTGCTATTAAATATCTTATGGAAAAGAAAGATGCTAAATCTAGACTTGTTAGATGGGTCCTCTTGCTACAAGAATTTTATTTGCATATTATTGATAGAAAGGAAGCTGAGAACCCCGTTGCAGACAACTTGTCTAGGTTAGAGAATATTCTTGATGACCCACTACCTATTGATGATAGCTTTCTTGATGAACAACTAGCTATCATAAATGCTTCTTGTACTGCTCCATGGTATGCTGATTATGCTAATTACATTGTTGCTAAATTTATACCACCTAGTTTCACATACCAGCAAAAGAAAAAGTTCTTCTATGATTTAAGACATTATTTCTGGGATGACCCACATCTTTACAAATAAGGAGTAGATGGTGTTATTAGACGTTGTGTACCTGAGCATGAACAAGAACAGATCCTACGTAAGTGTCACTCTGAGGCTTACGGAGGACACCATGCAGGAGATAGAACTGCACACAAGGTATTGCAATCCGGTTTTTATTGGCCTACTCTCTTCAAGGATGCTTGTAAGTTTGTTTTTTCCTGTGATGAATGTCAAAGAATTGGTAATATTAGTAGACGTCAGGAAATGCCTATGAATTATTTACTTGTTATTGAACCATATGATGTTTGGGGCTTTGATTATATGGGACCGTTTCCTTCCTCTAATGGATACACACATATTTTAGTTGATGTTGATTATGTTACTAAGTGGGTAGAAGCTATTCCAACTAGTAGTGCTAATCATAACACTCTATTAAGATGCTTAAAGAAGTTATTTTTCCGAGGTTTGGAGTCCCTAGATACTTAATGACTGATGGTGGTTCACATTTTATTCATGGTGCCTTTCGTAAAATGCTTGCTAAGTATGATGTTAATCATAGAATTGCATCTCCTTATCACCCACAGTCTATTGGCCAAGTAGGATTAAGTAATAGAGAGCTTAAATTAATTTTGCAAAAGACTGTTGATAGATCTAGAAAGAATTAGTCCAAGAAACTTGATGATGCATTATGGGCTTATAGAATTGCATACAAAAATCCTATGGGTATGTCTCCGTATAAAATGGTTTATGGTAAAGCAAGTCACTTACCTCTTGAACTAGAACATAAGGCATATTGGGCCATTAAAGAGCTCAATTATGATTTCAAACTTGCCGGTGAGAAGAGGCTTTTTGACATTAGCTCACTTGATGAATAGAGAACCCAGGCCTATGAAAATGCAAAGCTGTTTAAAGAAAAATTTAAAAGATGGCATGATAAAAGAATACAAAAGCGTGAGTTTAATGTAGGTGATTATGTATTGCTATACAACTCCCATTTGAGATTTTTTGTAGGCAAACTCCTCTCTAAATGGGAAGGTCCTTACGTCATCGAGGAGGTCTATCGTTCCGGTGCCATAAAAATCAACAACTTCGAAGGCACAAATCCGAGAGTGGTGAACGTACAATGAATCAAACATTATATCTCAGGTAATCCCATAAATGTTGAAACTATTGTTATTGAAACCGTAACCCCAGAGGAATACATAAGGGACACTTTCCGGAACGTTTCAGACTCCGAAAAGGAATAGGTACATGGTACGGTAAGTAAACCAACTCCAAAACAGTTCTAATGGCAATTTTTATCCGTTTCGGAATATTTAAGAAAATAGGAAAATAAGAAGCAGTCCGGAAAGGACACGAGGCTTCCACGAGGGTGGAGGGCGCGCCCTACCCCCTAGGCGCGCCCCCTGCCTCGTGGGCACCTCGTGTGCCCTCCAGACTCCGTTTTCTTGCATGATAGTTCTTTTGGTCGGAAAAAATTCATTATATAATCTCCCGATGGTTTTGACCATCGTATCATGCAAATATCTCCTGTTTTAGTTTCGAGCTGTTTTCTGCCAGGGTTGTCAAGGCCAAGCACCATGTCGTCCCCCTCCTCCTCCAAGAATGAGGGCAACGATGCTTGGCTAATGAAGATGGAGCTAAAGAGAGAAGAGCCCGGAGAGATCAACAAGGATGATGGGATCAAGAAGGCCATGGGGGACCAAGTTCCGGCAGTAGCAGAAAAAGACACCCTTCAACCTCACCACAATCTCTTTACCCCAATAGAGATTGAGGCTTTCAAGATGATTGAGTTAGCTCGTATTCAAAACAAGTATCTCACAAGTGAAAATATTTTGTTGAAGGAGCATATCATTGCACTCAAGGGTATTATCCGCAAATTGGAGGATCTCCTATGCTCTATGTGCGACTATCCATCATCACCAACACTTTCTTCGCCAACAAAGAAGAACTGAGTATCGCGTATGGGAACTCCCCTTGGCAACTGCCAAGCTTGGGGGAGTGCCCCGGTATCGTATCACCATCACTTTTATCTTTACCGTTTTTCTTAGTTCGATTCTTTTGGTTATATCTTGATCTAGTAGAATAAAGTTTTAGTATGTCTAGTTTTGAGTTTTGCTCTATGATCCTTCTATGTAATCGAGTGTGTGATCTATATAATAAAGATTAGTGGTGAGTCAAGGGCTTGATTATCTTGCTATGATTTGAGGGAATAAAATAAAAGAAAAAGAAATAAAAAGAAATAAAGAGATCATAAGGATCTTACGGAGAGTAATGACTTCACATATAAAAGTATGATGAATAAAAGTTGTTGAAAGTTGACAAACATAGTTTTGGTCATCATTGCAATTAATAGGAAGTACTAAAGAAAGAGAGGTTTTCACATATAAATATACTATCTTAGACATCTTTTATGATTGTGAGCACTCATTAAAATATGACATGCTAAAGAGTTGACGTTGGACAAGGAAGACAATGTAATGGGTTATGTTTTCTTACATCTGAGATAAATCATATTGTCATGGATCGTCCAACATGTTGAGCTTGCCTTTCCCTCTCATGCTAGCCAATTTCTTTGCACCAAGTAGAGATACTACTTGTGCTTCCAAATATCCCTAAACCCGTTTTTGCCATGAGAGTCCACCATACCTACCTATGGATTAAGTAAGATCCTTCAAGTAAGTTGTCATCGGTGAACGCAATAAAAATTGCTCTCTAAATATGTATGATCTATTAATGTGGAGAAAATAAGCTTTATACGATATTGTGATGTGGAAGAAATAAAAGCGACGAACTGCATAATAAAGGTCCATATCACAAGTGGCAATATAAAGTGACGTTCTTTTGTGTTAAGATTTTGTGCATCCAGCCATAAAAGCGCATGACAACCTCTGCTTCCCTCTGGGAAGGGCCTATCTTTTACTTTTATATTCTACCTTATATAAGAGTCGTGGTGATCTTCACCTTTCCTTTTTACATTTTATCCTTTGGCAAGCACAATGTGTTGGAAAGATCCAGATACATATAGCAAATTGGATGTGAGTTTTCATGAACTATTATTGTTGACATTACCCTTGAGGTAAAAAGTTGGGAGGCAAACTATAAGCCCCTATCTTTCTCTGTGTCCGGCTAAAACTTCATGACCATACATATCGCGTGAGTGTTAGCAATTGTGGAAGACTAAATGATAGTCGAGTATGTGGACCTTCTGAAAAGCTCTTATTGACTCTTCCCGATGTTATGATAAACTGCAATTGCTTCAATGATTGAGATTGTAGCTTGTTAGTTTTCAATGAAGTTTATGATTCATACTTCAAATTGTGATTGAATTGTGTGATGGCCTGGCTTATTAGGGATGATAGACTACTCATATCAATAAGGAATTCCTTCTTTTCCGGTAGCCCATTCGGACAAAACTCCAAAGTTAAGCGTGATCAGCTTGGAGTAGTGTCAGGATGGGTGAATGACCGGGAAGTTGCTCCCGGGTGCACATGAGTGAGGACAAATTGCGCAGAAAAGACTAGTATTGATCGGTGGGGCCAGTCTAGATCCCTCCAAGAGTAACGACCACCGGCGGGTGTGTCCGGGGCGTTACAAGTTGGTATCAGAGCCGACCCTCGCGGTTACACATATGGTTGCGGACAGGTGCGTGGTCATGTTGTTCATGACGTTTGTGACCCGTCCTGGCACACGGCATGGCACATGTACTGGACTGGAAGCACAGACGTATGTGCCAAGGGGGAACGTTCCTGTGGCCCGACAAGGACGTCGGTTCCTCTGAGTGGGGGTGTATGTGATGGCCTGGCTTATTAGGGATGATAGACTACTCATATCAATAAGGAATTCCTTCTTTTCCGGTAGCCCATTCGGACAGAACTCCAAAGTTAAGCGTGATCAGCTTGGAGTAGTGTCGGGATGGTTGACCGACCGGGAAGTTGCTCCCGGGTGCGCATGAGTGAGGACAAAGTGCGCAGAAAAGACTAGTATTGATCTGTGGGGCCAGTCTAGATCCCGCCAGGAGTAACGACCACCGGCAGGTGTGTCTGGGGCGTTACAAGTTGTTACTTTAGCATAAGAGATCATATGACAATATATATATATGTTGCTGTTCTAAGAATGATCATGATGCCCTCATGTCCATATTTTAGTTTATCGACACCTGTATCTCTAAACATGTGGACATATTTTTCGATCTCAGCTTTCGCTTGAGGACAAGCGAGGTCTAAGCTTGGGGGAGTTGATACGTCCATTTTGCATCATGTTTTAATATCGATAACTATCGCATTATGGGCTATTATTACACATTATGTCACAATACTTATGCATGTTCTCTCTTCTTTTACAAGGTTTACATGAAGAGGGGGAATGCTGGCAGCTGGAATTCTGGGCTGGAAAGGGAGCAAATATTAGAGACCTATTCTGCACATCTCCAAAAGCCTTGAAACTCCACGGGAGTTATTTTCAGAATATATAAAAAATACTGAGCGAAGAATGTACCAGAGGGGGCCATCCACCATCCACGAGGGTAGGGGCACACGCGACCCCCTGGACGTGCCCCCTGCCTCGTGGGCACCCTGGTGGCCCTCTGATGCCCATCTTTGTCTTTATGGAGTCTTTCGTCGAGAAAAAAATCATAAGCAAGCTCACAGGACGAAACTCCGCCGCCATGAGGCGGAACCTTGGCGGAACCAATCTAGGGCTCCGGCGGAGATGTTCTGCCTGGGAAACCTCCCTCCCGAAGGGGGAAATCATCACCATCGTCATCACCAACGATCCTCTCATCAGGAGGGGGTCAATCTCCATCAACATCTTCACCAGCACCATCTCATCTCAAACCCTAGTTCATCTCTTGTATCCAATCTTTGTATCCAAACCTCAGATTGGTACCTGTGGGATGCTAGTAGTGTCGATTACTCCTTGTAGTTGATGCTAGTTGGTTTACTTGGTGGGAGATCATATGTTCAGATCCATTTTGCATATTAACACCCCTATGATTATGAAACATGAATATGCTTTGTGAGTAGTTACGTTTGTTCCTGAGGACATGGGAGAAGTCTTGCTATAAGTAGTCATGTGAATTTGGTATTCGTTCGATATTTTGATGAGATGTATGTTGTCTTTCCTCTAGTGGTGTCATGTGAACATCGACTACATGACACTTCACCATTGTTTGGGACTAGAGGAGGGAATTGGGAAGTAATAAGTAGATGATGGGTTGCTAGAGTGACAGAAGCTTAAACCCTAGTTTATGTGTTGCTTCATAAGGGGTTGATTTGGATCCATATGTCTCATGCTATGGTTAGGTTTACCTTAATACTTCTGTTGTAGTTGCGGATGCTTGCAATAGGGGTTAATCATAAGTGGGATGCTTGTCCAAGTAAGGACAGTACCCAAGCACTGGTCCACCCACATATCAAATTATCAAAGTACCGAACGCGAATCATATGAGCGTGATGAAAACTAGCTTGACGATAATTCCCATGTGTCCTCGGGAGCGCTTTCCTTCATATAAGAGTTTGTCTAGGCTTGTCCTTCACTACAAAAAGGATTGGGACATCTTGCTGCTCCCTATTTACTTTCATTACTTGTTGCTCATTATGATTTATCTTATCACACAACTATCTATTACCGATAATTTCAGTGCTTGCAGAGAATACCTTGCTAGAAACCGCTTAACATTTCCTTCTGCTCCTCGTTGGGTTCGACACTCTTACTTATCGAAAAGGCTACGATAGATCACCAACACTTGTGGGTCATGAGGAGGAACTTCATGAAACTTTTCATAATCTTCAGACATGTCTGTCTTGCCCTCCAATCCCACGATGTCTCTTTTTCCTGAAAGAACTATGTGGCGCTTTGGCTCATCATATGATGTATACGCTTCCTTATCTTTTCTTTTTCTCGGTTTGATAGACATGTCCTTCAGATAGAAAACATGCGCCACATCATTGGCTAGGGCGAATGGTTCATATTTGTACCCAAGATTGTTCAGATCCACTGTTGTCATTCCGTACTGTGGGTCTACCTGTACCCCACCTCTTGATAGATTGACCCATTTGCACTGAAACAAAGGGACCTTAAAATCATGTCCATAGTCACATTCCCATTTATCTCATACCCTTTGTAAGTCAAAACAAGCCTGGCCTGAGTGGAGTTTGCTTATGATATTTTTTATTTGTTTAAAGCCTATGTGGGCTACATGAAATATGGCTTATCATGTATTTTGCATGAATTTTGTATGCATATGTGGATGTGGAGTGAACTTATTTTTTATTAAGTTCTGCTTTACCTGTATTACTACTAACACCGCGTGACACTAAGATAATGCCCGCGTGCAGCGTAACCAAGCAAAGGTTTGTGGAGCAATTATGGTGTTGCATGAGTCATATGACATCTATCATTTTTGTTTATGTTTGTACCTCACACGGTATTAGCACTAACTCCACATGGCGTCACATCATTGACGCTCGTGTGTAACATAATCCAAGTAAAGTGAGTTTATGATATCCATTTATAACGATGCTAATAGTTTATGCTCTTATAGCATTGGAGCATGTTTGCAACATCTTTTATATGACTTTGGCCAAAATATGTGGCATGAATGTTTTATTTAGATTTATCTTACTTGTATTACTACTAACACCACAAAACATGAATATCGTATCCACGTGTAGCATAACCAAGTAAAATTGGTTTATGACGTGCAATTTTGATGATGCTAATAGTTTAGGCACTTATAGCGTTGGAGCATTTCATGCCATATTTTATTTGACTTTGGA
This sequence comes from Triticum aestivum, assembly GCF_018294505.1. Taxonomy (NCBI): domain Eukaryota; kingdom Viridiplantae; phylum Streptophyta; class Magnoliopsida; order Poales; family Poaceae; genus Triticum; species Triticum aestivum. The sequence goes on from NC_057809.1 coordinate 305,260,159, forward strand.
CCAAATATGTGGCCTGAATATTCTATTTAGTTCTTTCTCACCTGTATTACTGCTAACAGCACGTAGCATCAAGATAATGCATGCGTGTAGCGTAACCAAGTAAGATTGGTTTTTATGATGCAACATGTTTTATAATTCATCTTGCATGATTTTGGTTTCTAGGTGTGTATCGTGAACACATTTTTTAATTAAGTCTTGCCCTGCTCGTATTACTACTAACACCGTGTGGCATTAAGATAATGCCCGTGTGCAGCGTAACCAAGTGAGAGAATATATTTTATGATGTTGCTTGTATTACAACTAGCGTGGCACATAATGCCCGTAGCATAACCAAACAAGAGTTTATCATGAGTTCAGTTTAGCACGTTCGCAATTTCATTCCAACTTAGTCATATCCATTTTTTTATGATGACCAAATTAAGGCATTTTTATGAAGTTTTCGTGCCTATGATACTCTCTTGATTTGTATCCGCGTATAGGGACCAAATCAAGGAACGAGGCGTTCATCCTGGCTTGTATTGCTAAGGGGACCGAACCAAGGAGATCGTTCGGACGAAGCATATGCAACATACAGAAGGAACATGCATGCTCCTTGACTCGTGCCGCGATGGCCGAGTCGAAGGCAAAAGTTTGGGGTAGATATAATACACTCCTTGATTTGTACCATGATGGCCGAACCAAAGGCAACAATTTGGGTGTATATATGTCCCTTGGTTTGTACCGTGATGGCCGAACCAAGGATTGAGATGGATTAAACATGCACCTTAGTCTGTACCATGATGGCCAAACTAAGGACGAGAATTTTGGAGAGATGAAACATGCTCCTTGATTTGTACCACAATGGCCAAACCAAGGGCTAGTGTTTTGAGAGAGAAGGAAGAAGAAAGCTCCCTGATCTATACCACAATGGCCAAATCAGGGGCTAGGGAAGAGCCATGAATCTCACCTTCAACCTTCCAGCAAGCACCACGCCTCCTCTTCTTTCTCTATATGCTTTCATATGATTTATGGTGTGTAATAGAATATTGCTACTAGAGGAGGAAGAAGACTAGAGAACTTAGGAGCAAAATCCGTCCAACCCCCTCTACGCAAGGGAGCCAGCTATTTATAGGGACGAAGCGTGCAGCGCTGCGGCTGGAGGTGTGTGCGCCCACGTCCATGTCCACTGATCGTGGGATCGTGGGAGTGTGCTGGCTCCTTTCTTTTATTTGTTTAATCGCTAATTGACTGGCAACGTCACTAACCCATTTACTTATGTGCGTGATTGGCCGATGGATGTGTCTACACATGCACATGTACGTAGACATTTTCAAAGTGGGCTAGGCATTATTAAGGCCAATTTTCTTAACGTGCATGAGACAAAGATATGAGAATATATGCTTTCATTGATAATTCTACGATGGTGTGTGACACATTTTTTATTCAAGGATTGTACCAATATTTCATTAGACGTCGTAGAATGACATGCTCACATTTATTCTGTGGAATAATATTTTGGCGACATTGACACCGGTCATGATTATTTGATTTTATTTTAACATTAGAATTCTATCATCGATGAAATTTCCTTAGGACAAAAACTTGATGAGCATTTATTTGTTTCATCAATACCATTATTATCATCAGCCCTTGCTTTGAATGATCGATTATTTTTTAATTAATCATTTTCATTATAAAACGGATTTTTGCCGTTTCGCATTTATATTTTATGTGGGTTGTACATTCTAATTTATCATGGTCAAAACCCATGTCAACAGGCCCTCAGCCGAACACCGCACCGGAACCTCCAGTGATTCTGGACTCCGGCAGGCGGCCCCTGCCAAGAGGGGCAAGCCGCCTGTGCCGGTGACATCAGTCTATCCAGAGGCACCGGACAACCTGCTGGGAGCGCTTCGCGGCGCTTCCATCGACGAAGAGCACCGCACTATTATGAGTGCGGTGATCAGGAAGGTTCAGTCCACCAAGAGCGGACTGACTGAAGCATGTGCCAGCCTTCTAACAGGCTTTGAGGTAAGTATTTAAAATATAGGAAAATATTACCGCATAGACAGTAGCCCCTGATGCTTTGTTTGGTGTTCACAAAGAAAAGCCAAATAGAGGATCAAATAATATCTACAGGAGTCTAATACAAGTATGTCTATATGCGTATGCAGGCTTCGCTGCTGACCTCTGCCGCATTGACTGCGGAGGTTGCCGCACTGAAGCAGAACCTCGAGCGGTCCGAGAAAGAACTCGGCCTTGCCAAGAGGCAGCTCGAGGAGAACAAAGGTAAGTAATACCTTGTATATATATATATATAAAAAGATGTGGCTGCAAAATGATAGGATCATCATGGATGTGCCAGGGGCCATGACCGAAGTGGCGACCCTGAAGTGAGCACTGCCCGAGGCCGAAAACAAAGTAGCTGAGGAGCGCACCGAGCGGGAGAAACAAGAGACACGGGTGGGCAAGGTGCAGCAAGAGCTCCAGGCTCGCATGAAGAAGCACGAGATTTTGGAGCTTGACTCGAAGACGCGAGAGTCCGAGCTTGCCGCGGCCCTCGGGAGCACAAAGCATTCCAAGGCTGAAGCCCAAAAGGCCCTCCAGGAAATTGAGGCGATGAGGAAGATAGCGGCGGGTAAGGCATTCATTATGCAAAGCAAGCATGTGAAAGTAAATTACTTGTTACTTACCCGAGTCCGGTGCTCTCCAGGAGCATTCGCAGATTTGCTTCAGAGCGTGTCGGATGCCGCAAAGTACTACCAGGCCGAGGAGGGAAGCTCAACGGAGAAGTTGTTCTAGTCTTAGTATACTGGGACCGAACACCCGATACCTGTGAGCAACCAGCTGAAGCAACTGGTCGAGCTGCACAAGGCGGCCGAACAGGCCATGAGGGGCCTTATAGTCTGGATGTGGCCTAGCGACTCCCTTCCCAATAGCTACTTCGGCCTGGTGAGGCATCTTGTGGATGCTTGCCCACCGCTGCAAGTCATAAAGCGGTCCGTCTGCATCGAAGGTGCACGCCGGGCTTTTGCCCATGCGAAGCTGCACTGGGCCAAGATGGACGCCGAGAAGCTGGTGAAGGAGGGGCCGCCACAGGGCAAGGAGCATCGCCACCCTGAAATGTATTATGAGGGTGTCCTGAAGGGTGCCCGTCTTGTGGCGGACGAGTGTGCGAAGGATGTAATTTTTGAATGAACTTGCTCGTGTGATCCTATATTATGAAAACTTGTTCATGTGCGCTATGCAACCCTTGTTTGAATTTAAAATATTACCTTCTATGGGGTTGTTTATCAAATCTGAGAGATGGCCAGTCGTTGGCTTCTGCCCCCATGCCACGAGTGCTGGGGTGTTCGGGATAAATCTGAGCACTCTTTTTCCCATTGTTGGGTCCTTCGAGGGAGGTGCTCAGCACAACGAACAAGGCAATCGGACTATAATGCTTTATCACTCTCACTTAGCCATAGAAGTCTACAATTTTAAATTTTGGCGAAGCCCCTAGTATTTGGAAGGCCGAATTCGGGGCGCTATACACGCCTAAGCCGGAGAAAGCCGACTCCTCGCCCTAAGCGGCATAAGTCTTTAGGGACTCGAGACCTCTCGAACAGCGACCAGCTCTCGCCTTATCATGACAGTCAGTTTTAGCTTTCTCTACTGAGGTGCTTGCCCAGATGAACCGGGGTACAATCGTAGTAGTTCTCCTAGTGCTACCTTAGCCGATATAGCGGAACGTAAGGTACCAAAACATGGGAGCCAAGCAAACCCAACTATTGACCCAAGACATGATTCGGAGCTGATGCATATAATGATATAAGTTCGGGGTGTCGCACTGTCGAAAGTGTTCGGACTTCTCATGCCGTATTATGGGGTACGCTTAAGCCCCTGGCGTATTGGCCGTACCAGAGTGTACGGGTGCTGAATGTCATGAATGAACATATATATATATATATAAAAGAATAGAGAATGCGGTAATAGTCTAGTGCTATGCATTGTTTATTCAAAAAGGTGCATCGAAGCAGAATGATACAAGTAGTGCGATAAGCAAAAAGTAGGACTATTTGACATGTCCCCTCCAAGGGCAAGCTGAGCAATGGTATTTAAAGTAGGTATTTCACTCGTTATCAGAGACCACCTGGGAGTTCCATGGTGCGATGTAGCTTTCTGCCTCCTTGGTTGTTGTATCGTGTGTCCGGCAATCGTACTGCCGGACGGGGTTTCCAGAGAGTAAAGTCCTGAAAGAGAGAAAAAATAACAAAGCGGGAAGCCCCTAGTGCGGTTGAGCCATGTTTTGGGGCGTGCCATAGTCGGGGGCCCCCCACCTATGCCCATGGTATTTTCAATGCGTAATTATGTACGCGTGGCACGGATTTGGCCGTTTGGCTGGGACTGGGGTGGGGACCGCATTGCTATGTGAGCTCGAAACGTGCCAGGCGGTGTTGTTGCAGATTACTCCGGGCGCGCTTGACGGTGTCTGGGTGTTTAATCACCGAACTGGTGGATTTCCTAAAGAGGTTGCTTTGTGCTTCTGCTGCGAGGGCCACAGTGTGCTCCTCTGTGCGGAGAGAGCGCTATGTGTTTCCATTGACTGTGATGACCCCTCGAGGTCCTGGCATCTTGAGCTTGAGGTATGCATAATGTGGTACCTGTAACGCCCTCGATGCGGCTATATCTCCCACGTGTCAAAGCACGACTTAGAGGCATAACCGCATTGAAAGCAATGTCGCAAGTGAGGTAATCTTCGCAAACAACCCATGTAATACAATAGGGGAAAAGAGACATAGTTGGCTTACAATCGCCACTTCACACAAATACATGAATAAAGCATTACATCATCCAAATACAATCGAGGTCCGACTACGGAACCAAAATAAAAGAAGAACCCCAAATGCGACAAGGTCCCCGATCGACCCCAACTGGGCTCCACTACTGATCAACTAGAACGAAACAACACAAAGGACAAGATCTTCATTGAGCTCCTCCTTGAGCTTGGTTGCGTCATCTGCACGGTTCAACGGCACCTGCAAGCTGGTTTTGGAAGTATCTGTGAGTCACGAGGGACTCAGCAATCTCACACCCTCACGATCAAGACTATTTAAGCTTATGGGTAAGGTTAAGGTATGAGGTGGAGCTGCAGCAAGCGACTAGCATATATGGTGGCTAAACATACGCAAATGAGAGCGAGAAGAGAAGGCAAAGCACGATCGAGAAACTATGATCAAGAAGTGATCCTAGAGCAACCTACGTCAAGCATAACTCCAACACCGTGTTCACTTCCCGGACTCTGCCGGAAAGAGACCATCACGGTTACACACGCGGTTGATTCATTTTAATTAAGGTCAACTTCGGGTTTTCTACAACCGGACATTAACAAATTCCCATCTGCCCATAATCGCGGGCACGGCTTTCGAAAGTTCAAAACCCTGCAGGGGTGTCCCAACTTAGCCCATCACAAGCTCTCATGGTCAATGAAGGATATTCCTTCTCCCGAGACATTCCAATCAGACTCGGCATCCTGGTTCGACAAGACAACCTCGACAATGGTAAAACAAGTCCAGCAACACCGCCCGAATGTGCCGACAAATCCCAATAGGAGCTGCACATATCTCGTTCTTAGGGCACACTCAGATGAGACTAGCTACGAGTAAAACCAACCCTCAAGTTTCCCCGAGGTGGCCCCCCAGGCAGCTCGGTTTGGACCAACACTTAGAGAAGCACTGGCCCGGGGGGGTTAAAATAAAGATGACCCTTGAGTCTGTAGAACCCAAGGGAAGGTGGTAGGTAGTTAGTGCAAATGGTAAAACCAAGGTTGGGCATTGCTGGAGGAGTTTAATTCAAGGCGAACTGTCGAGGGGTTCCCATTATACCCAACCGCGTAAGGAACGCAAAATCCGGGAACATAACACCGATATGACGGAAACTAGGGCAGCAAGAGTGGAACAAAACACCAGGCATAAGGCCGAGCCTTCCACCCTTTACCAAGTATATAGATGCATTAATTAAATAAGGCTTATTGTGATATCCCAATAAGTAAACACGTTCCAACAAGGAACAACATCTCCATGTTCCAACAAGGAATAAACTTCAATCTTCACCTGCAACTAACAACGCCATAAGAGGGGCTGAGCAAAGCGGTAACATAGACAAACAACGGTTTGCTAGGACAAGGTGGGTTAGAGGCTTGGCTTAACAATATGGGAGGCATGATAAGCAAGTGGTAGGTATCGTAGCATAGGCATAGCAAAAGAGCGAGCATCTAGCAAGCAAAGATAGAAGTGATTTCGAGGGTATGGTCATCTTGCCTGAAATCCCGCAAGGAAGAAGAACGAGTCCATGAAGAAGACAAATGGACGTAGCCGAACGGTTCCTCACAAACGCGACGTTATCGGAACCAATCGAAGAAACAACACCGGAAAGAAGCAAACAACATAGTAAACAACCAACACATAACCAAGGCACGATGCACAATCAAGTATGATGCATGTCCGGTTTAATGAGGCATGGCATGGCAAAGTGCACAAACAATCCTACAAATTAAGTGGAGCTCAATATGCAACGAGTTGCATATTGACGAAACACCACAACAAGTTATTCAGTTCGATCTCGTTTATGTACCCAACAATATTAAATGTTGATTAACATGGCAAGAGGGTGAAGCAAAGTAAAACTACCTATCTAGTCAAGGTTAAATGAGGCCGGAAGCATCGAACAACAATTCCGGTAAATCCCCATATGCATATTTTAGGTTTGGTACTGTTCTGCCCTAAACACAATTTTAGAGTTTTTAAACATGCAAAGTGATGCCACCATGTTAAACTAGGCATTTTTCTACCCCATTTACATATAAAGTTTATTAAATTCCGAGTTACGGTTATTTAGTTATGAAATAAATCATTTTAGCAAGTTATTTAAGCAAATTTAAACAAACAACATTTTAAACATTTTAAACATAGATGAAAGTTGCATATTATTAAACTAGACAAAATTCTAAGCAACTTTCATATATAATTTGTTTTAAACCGATGCATGGTTGTGGAGATATTAAATGCATGAATAAGAAGGACTTTTCTGTAAAACTGCATTCTCTGGAACAAATACTAAATTCGCAGGCGCTGGAAAAAACATGATATGGGCCGAATCTGAAGGCTGGCCCAACGAACAGAGGAAAAAAGCCAGGGGCTGCTCACCCTGGGCCTTGGGGCATCGGAGGTGATGGGCTGGGGTGCACTGGGCCGGATCTGGCCATCGGCTGGGCCTGGCGATGTGGAGAGGAGCCGGCCCGGGAGGAGCTGGGCCTTGCACAGCGGTAGGACGAGCCCGAGTCGGCTGGATCGGGCTCTGTCTGGAGGGACATGGAAGGAGCGGGTACATGGCGCGGTTAACGTGAGGATCAGGGGCGCTGGCTGCGTGCGTCTTCGATTCAGAGGAAGCAGGGCGCGGCGCTGGACTTGGCGAAGGAGAAACCTCTCCGGCGAGGCGAGGACGAGGCAGAGGCACTTGGCGTTCGAATCCCCCGGAGTGAGACGAGGCAAGGGCGGCGCCATGGACTCCTAGAGCTCCTGTTCGTCTGAAGAAACAGAGAGGCCGCGAGGTTCTGGTTCGGCAGCGATCTGCAGGTGCGGGTGCTAGAGGAGCGGGAAACATCGAAGAGCAGGCCGGCCGGACTTGGCGGTGCAGCAGGCGAGCTTGAGGGCCGGCGGAGCTCTGGAGCATCATTTGGAGGCGCGGGTGTTCCTGCGAGAGAGACTGGAGTCTTAGAGAGGAGCACGCGGAGGAAGGAGAGAAAAATAGGAGAAAGAGAGGCAGGGGGTCAGGTGCTGCTGCTGCTGTCACTGGCAGCAAGCACCGGCACGGGCGGAGGCCATCGGGCTTGGGAGAAGGAGCTCAATCTCCTGGTTGCTGCTGGTCAAGGAGGGCCGGCGCGGGCAGGTTAGGCCTCGGGCACCTGCTGAGACGAGGGAGGAGGAGGGGCCTCGACCCAAACGGGATCGAGCGCGGGGTCGATCTGAGAGGGAGAGGTGGGGGTTGCTGGTTGGATCGCTGCAGATACGAGGAAGATGCGGCGGCTACCGAGGGGGTGGATCCCGAGGGGGATTTGGAGTGGGTGGCGGCTGAGGGGGACAAGCGACCTAGTTTGTAGGGTTTGTCTGATATATATAGCAAAAGGATTAAAGGAGAGGGATTTGGATCATCGGATCGAAATTCGATGGACGAGAATAAAATAGGTAGGGAGTTCAAATAAGAAAATGGTGATGATTTGTAGATGTTTGGGGATGTTTCAGATCCAACGGTGACGAAAGTCCGGTTCAGGTTCGGGGAAGGTTTTCGGACGCGCGAGGGGGTCTGAGAACTGAGCAGAGAGGGTTTTTCGGACCGTGCGATCGCATCGGACGGCACCGGACGCGAAGAGGGGATAGGTGGATGGACTAGGTGGGCTAAGAGGAGAGAAGAGAGAGAGGGCCCGGCAGCAGTTTCCGGAGACCGAAAACGTCTGACGTTAGACCGGCTATATTGCCGCTATAGTTATCCGTTGGGGCGTCAAACGGACTCCGAACGTGATGAAACTTGGCAGGTGGTCTACTAACAACAAAACAACACCGCACGCCAACTTTCATCCCATTCCGAGAACATTTTCCGGCCACTTATAAAATACTATTTCGGACATGCCGCGGGCGCGTGCAAGTGTGGTTGTGCTCAGAACGGACAACAGAGAGAACTCGGAGAACCCGGACGAATGCAAGTTTTAAAACATGATGATGCAATGCACATGATGGCATGATAAGATGCAACACGCAAGCAAATGACATGGCAATGACGGCGAATAACTGGAGGACACCTGGCACATCGGTCTCGGGGTGTTACAGTACTGCATTGAACTCCTCGCTTCGGAAGTTATCCGTGGATCCGAAGACCACTTCCAGTGTGACTGAGCCTGTGCAATGGGCCTCTACACCTGGTATGACGCCTTTGAAGGTCGTTTTTGTGGGTTTGATCCTTGAGGGGTCTATACCCATTTTGCGCACCGTGTCCTGATAAAGCAGGTTCAGGCTGCTACCGCCGTCCATAAGGACTCGAGTGAGGTGAAATCCGTCGATGATTGGGTCTAGGACCAGTGTGGCGAATCCACCAGGACGGATACTAGTGGGGTGGTCCCTGCGATCGAAGGTGATCGGACAGGAGGACCATGGGTTGAACTTTGGGGCGACTGGCTCCAACTCATATACATCCCTTAGCGCACGCTTCCGCTCCTTCTTGGGGATGTGGGTTGCGTATATCATGTTCACCGT
>NC_057809.1:305269714-305280748 GCF_018294505.1 Triticum aestivum
GAACCTCTTTTGTCCTCCGATGTTTGGTGGCCGGGGCTCCTCCTTGTCATTGCTATGTAACCCCTTATCTTTGTTTTTGGCATTTAACTTGCCGGCCAGCTTGAACACCCAACATTCCCTGTTGGTGTGGTTGGCTGGCTTGTCGGGGGTGCCGTGTATTTGACACGAGCGATCGAGTATACGGTCCAAACTGGAGGGCCCGGAGTGCTTCTTTTGAATGGCTTTTTCCACTGACCGGGTTTAGAGCCTCTGAATCCGGCATTGCCTGACATATCCTCGGTATTGTCGCTGTTGATGCGGCGCTTGTGTTTGTTGCGACGTGACCTGCCATTGCTATCCTTGGTATCTGAAGTACCATGGTTCTTTGATATGTTATTGCTGCGAGCTAGCCAGCTGTCCTCTCCCGCGCAAAGGCGGGTCATGAGTGCCATGAGGGCTGCCATAGATTTTGGCTTTTCCTGGCCAAGGTGCCAGGCGAGCCACTCATCGTGGATGTTGTGCTTGAAAGCTGCTAGGGCCTCCGCATCCGGATAGTCGACGATTTGATTTTTCTTTGTCAGGAGTCGTGTCCAGAATTGCCTGGCCGATTCCTCTGGCTGCTGAATTATGTGGCTCAAGTCATCGACATCTGGTGGTCGCACATAAGTGCCCTGGAAGTTGTCGAGGAATGTGGCTTCCAGATCTTCCCAACGGCCAATGGATTCTGCTGGCAGGCTGTTGAGCCAATGCCAAGCTGGTCCTTTGAGTTTGAGTGGGAGGTATTTGATGGCGTGTAGATTGTCACCGCAGGCCGTGTGGATGTGCAGGAGGAAGTCCTCGATCCATACCGCAGGATCTGTTGTGCCGTTGTATGATTCGATATTTACGGGTTTGAAACCCTCTGGGATTTGGTGATCCATTACTTCGTCTGTGAAGCAAAGGGGGTGTGCAGCGCCTCTGTACTGGGCTATATCGCGGCGCAGCTCAAATGAGTCTTGTCCGCTGTGTTTGGCCCGGCCGGATTTACTTTTACTGTATCCGGCGTGACGGTTATCATCTCGCATAGTGGCGCGCCCTCATGATCCGTAGATCGATCTTGCGTGTTTTGCTTTGTCCTCCAATACGTCTGGCAGGTCTAGCGTGTTTCCCCGTGCCTTGACATTTTTATTTGTGTGGCGTCGGGGTGCGGGCTGAGCTTTTGGCTGAAATGCCTCTCTGTCGCGGCCACGAGGTGGCCGATCAGCCGCGTCATACGCTGGAGATGTAGGTTTTAATGCTTCCTCCTCTAGTCGGGGTAGCAACCTGCGCTTTGGGTAACTCTTGGAGGGGCGTTCGAGTTCATATTCCTCGGCCGCAAGGACTTCAGTCCATTTGTCAGCTAGCAAATCTTAGTCAGCTCGAAGCTGCTGTTGCTTTTTCTTAAGGCTATTTGCCATGGCTATAAGACGGCGCTTGAAGCGCTCTTGCTCGACGGGATCCTCAGGCACGATAAATTCGTCATCGTCGAGGCTTGTCTCGTCTTCGGAGGGAGGCATGTAATTATCATCCTCCGCCTCTCCATCTGCCGCTCTCTCGGGAGGGCTGGCTTCTCCATCCTCCTACTCTAAATCTTGCTGGAGGGGATTGTCATCATCTTCGGCACTGTCCAGAGTGCTATTATCTCCTGTGCCGGTATCACTGCTTTTGCCTTGGTGAGACTTAGAGCGGCGCCACTGACGTCGGCGCTTGGGTTGCTTCTTGGAGGGGTCATCCTCTGCTGTCCCGTCGTCATTGCCTTCTTTGGGTGTGTCCACCATATATATATCATCTGATGAAGTGGATGTCCAGTGCCCTGTGGGCAGTGGTTCTTGTTCGTCTCTTGCATCGTCGTCCATACCGTCGATGTCTTCGGAGTCGAAGTCGAGCATGTCGGTCAAATTGTTGACAGTGGCTACTAAGTGGGTGGTGGGTGGGCGGCGAATTTCTTCGTCATCTGCATCCCAATCCTGCCGGACATAGTTCGGCCAGGACTCTTCTAACAAGGAGAGAGACCTTAATGAGTTCAGTATGTCGCTGAAGGGCGAGTGCTGAAAGATATCCGCGGAGATGAACTCCATGATCGGCGCCCGGTCGGATTCGATAGGCACGGGCGCAGGCGGTTCGTAGTACGTGGCCAGGGGAGAATCCGACAGTTTGGCGTCACGGCTCTCGTGAAGGGTAAGGTCGATACTCGGCTCGATCGCTGCTGAGAATGCGGCCTCCGAGGCGGGGTCTATCCACCCGTCCACGGATGGCGTAATTGGCTCCGAATTGAGGGTCGGAGCGGTTGCCGGTGCGGTCTCCTCAACACTGTCCGATGGTACAGCTAAATCATGCTCATCGTGACCGTGCGGCGCACTCGGCAGGGGCTCGAATCCGTCGAAGATCAAGTCTCCACGAATGTCGGCCGTGTAGTTGAAGCTTCCAAATCTGACCTGGTGGTCGGGGGCGTAACTCTCGATCTGCTCCAGATGGCCAAGCGAGTTGGCCCGCAGTGCGAAGCCACCGAATACAAAGATCTGTCCCGGGAGAAAAGTCTCACCCTGGACTGCATCGCTATCGATAATTGAAGGAGCCATCAAGCCTAACGATGACGACACAGAGGAACTCTCAATGAAAGCACCAATGTCGGTGTCAAAACCGGCTGATCTCAGGTAGGGGGTCCCGAACTGTGCGTCTAGGCGGATGGTAACAGGAGATGGGGGACATGATGTTTTTACCTAGGTTCGGGCCCTCTCGATGGAGGTAAAACCCTACTACTGCTTGATTGATCTTGATGATATGAGTATTACAAGAGTTGATCTACCACAAGATCGAAGAGGCTAAACCCTAGAAGCTAGCCTATGGTATGATTGTTGTTCTTGGTCCTACGGACTAAACCCTCCGGTTTATATAGACACCGGAGGGGGCTAGGGTTACACAGAGTCGGTTACAAGGAAGGAGATCTACATATCCATATTGCCAAGCTTGCCTTCCATGCCAAGGAGAGTCCCATCCAGACACAGGACGAAGTCTTCAATCTTGTATCTTCATAGTCCGACAGTCCGGCCAAAGGATATAATCCGGCTGTCCGGATACCCCCTAATCCAGGACTCCCTCAGGGACCCTTTCCAAAGATTACATGTAAATCATTGACCATCACAAGTATGTGATCACTAGTACGGATGGAGGGCTTCTTCCGGTGATCTGCCTCGCCATTGAAATGCTTGCTTTTCTTTCGACATTGATGGTTGGTCGGAAGAAATAGGCGATGCCCCAGGTACACATTCTTCCTGCATTTGTCCAGGTATATACTTTCGGTGTCATCTAAACGGTGCGTGCATGCGTGGTATCCCTTGTTTGTCTATCCTGAAAGGTTACCGAGAGTAGGCCAATCATTGATGGTTACAAAGAGCAATGCATGCAGGTAAAATTCCTGTTGTTTGTGCTCATCCCACACACGTACACTGTTTCCATTCCACAGTTGTAAAAGTTCTTCAACTAATGGCCTTAGGTACACATCAATGTCATTGCCGGGTTGCTTAGGGCCTTGGATGAGAACTGGCATCATAATGAACTTTAGCTTCATGCACAGCCAAGGAGGAAGGTTATACATGCATTGAGTCACGGGCCAGGTGATGTGATTGTTGCTTGATAACCCACAAGTATAGGGGATCGCAACAGTTTTCGAGGGTAGAGTATTCAACCCAAATTTATAGATTCGACACAAGGGGAGCCAAAGAATATTTGAAGGTATTAGCAGCTGAGTTGTCAATACAACCACACCTGGAGATTAATTATCTGCAGCAAAGTGATCAGTAGCAAAGTAGTTTGATAGTTTTGATAGTAGTGACAGCAGCAATAGTAATAGTAACAATGATAGTAGTAGTTTTGTAGCAAGTGTAACAGTGATGATAGTAGTAGTAACTTAGTAGAAACAGAATGGAAAAGTTCATAGGCATTGGATCGATGACTTGTTGGATGATATTCATCATGTGACAGTTATAACCTAGGGCGACACGGCACTAGCTCCAGTTCATCGATATAATGTAGGCATGTATTCCGTAAATAGTCATACATGCTTTATTAAAAAGAACTTGCATGACATTGATGACCCACAAGTATAGGGGATCTATCGTAGTCCTTTTGATAAGTAAGAGTGTCGAACCCAACGAGGAGCGGAAGGAAATGATAAGCAGTTTTCAGTAAGGTATTCTCTGCAAGCACTGAAATTATCGGTACCAGATAGTTTTGTGATAAGGTAATTGGTAACGGGTAACAAGTAATAAAAGTAAATAAGGTGCATCAAGATGGCCCAATCCTTTTCTAGCAAAGGACAAGCCTGGACAAACTCTTATATAAAGGAAAGCGCTCCCGATGACACATGGGGATTATTGTCAAGCTACTTTTCATCACACTCATATGATTCGCGTTCGTTACTTTGATAATTTGATATGTAGGTGGACTGGTGCTTGGGTACTGCCCTTATTTGTACAAGCATCCCACCTATGATTAACCCCTCTTGCAAGCATCCACAACTACAAAAGAAGTATTAAGGTAAACCTAACCATAGCATGAAACATATGGATCCAAATCAGCCCCTTACGAAGCAACGCATAAACTAGGGTTTAAGCTTCTATCACTCTAGCAACCCATCGTCTACTTATTACTTCCCAATGCCTTCCCATAGGCCCAAACAATGGCGAAGTGTCATGTAGTCTACATTCACGTGACACCACTAGAGGAAAGACAACATACATCGCATCAAAATATCAAACGAATACCAAATTCACATGACTACTTATAGCAAGACTTCTCCCATGTCCTCGGGAACAAACGTAACTACTCACAAATCATATTCATGTTCATAATCAGAGGGGTATTAATATGCATAAAGGATCTGAACATATGATCTTCCACGAAGTAAACCAACTAGCATCAACTACAAGGAGTAATCAACACTACTAGCAACCCACAGGTACCAATCTGAGGTTTTGGGACAAAGATTGGATACAAGAGATGAACCAGGGTTTGAGATCAGATGGTGTTGGTAAAGATGTTGATGGATATTGACCCCCTCCTGATGAGAGGATCAATGGTGATGATTTCCCCCTCCCGGAGGGATGTTTCCTCGGCAGAACAGCTCTGTCGGAGCCCTAGATTGGTTCCTCCAAGGTTCCGCCTCGTGGCGGCGAAGTTGCGTCCTGAAGGCTTGCTTATGATTTTTTTTCCAGGGTTAAAGACTTCATGTAGCCAAAGATGGGCACCAGAGGCCTGCCAGGGGGGCCACGAGACAGGGGCGCGCCCCCACCCTCGTGGATGGTGGGTGGCCCCCCTCTGGTGCTTCCTTCGCCCAATATTTTTATATATTCTAAAAATGACTCCCGTGGAGTTTCAGGACTTTTGGAATTGTGTAGAATATGTCTCTAATATTTTCTCCTTTTCCAGCCTAGAATTCCAGTTGTCGGCATTCTCCCTCTTCGTGCAAACCTTGTAAAATAAGAGAGAATAGGCATAAGTATTGTGACATAATGTGTAATAACCCATAATGCAATAAATATCGATATAAAAGCATGATGCAAAATGGACGTATCAGACATCTTTTGTCCTACCCTCCTGTGGCAGCGGGGTCCATATTGGAAACTAAGGGATATTAAGGCCTCCTTTTAATAGAGACCGGAACAAGGCATTAACACATAGTGAATACATGAACTTCTCAAACTACGGTAATCACCGGAAGAAGTCCTGGTTATTGTCACTCCGGGGTTACCAGATCATAACACGTAGTAGGTGACTATAACTTGCAAGATCGGATCTAGAACATGGATATAACGGTGATAACATAAACGGTTTAGATCTGAAATCATGGCACCTGGGCCCAAAGTGACAAGCATTAAGTATGGCAAAGTCATAGCAACATCAATCTAAGAACATAGTGGATACTAGGGATCAAGCCCTAATAAAACTAACTCGATTACATGATGAATCTCATCCAACTCCTCACCGACCAGTGAGCCTACGAAGGAAGTATTCACTCCCGGTGGGGAGCATCATGGAATTGGAGATGGAGAAGGGTTGGTGATGACGAGAACGAATATCCCCCTCTTCGGAGTCCCAAACAGACTCCGGATCTGCCCTCCCGAAGAAGAACCAGGCTTGGCGTTGGCTCCATCTCGTGGATCGCAATAATTCTTTCTCCCTGATTTTTCCTTCGAAAATAGGAATTTATAGCATTGGTTTCTGGGTCTGCGGGGCCACCAGGTGGGGACAACCCACCTGGCCGCGCCAAGAGAGGGGGGCGTTCCCTGGTGGGTTGTGCCCACCCAGGGGGGCCTCTCCGGTAGGCCTTGGCTCCAGAAATTCTTATATATTATATAAAAAATCCTCGAAAAGTTTTGTTCCATTCCGAGAACTTTTATTTCTGCACAAAAACAACACCATGGTAGTTCTGTTGAGAACAGCGTCAGTCCGGGGTTAGTTTCATTCAAATCATGCAAATTAGAGTCCAAAACAAGAGGAAAAGCATTAGGAAAAGTAGATACGTTGGAGACATATCACTGCTCTGCTCCCCAAAAGGATTAATGACATCCACGCTTAAACCAACCCATACATTCCTTGCGTCACCTGCAAAGTCCTCCTAGTACCTTCTCTCGATTTTTCTCCACTGCGGCCCGTCAGCGGGTGCTCTCAACTTCCCATCTTTCTTACGGTCCTCTTTGTGCCATCGCATCAACTTGGCATGCTCTTTGTTTCTGAACAGACGTTTCAACCATGGCATTATAGGAGCATACCACATCATCTTGGCAGGAACCCTCTTCCTGGGGCGCTCGCCGTCAACATCACCAGGGTCATCTTGTCTTATCTTATACCGCAATGCACCGCATACCGAGCATGCGTTCAAAGCCTCGTACGCACGGCGGTAGAGGATGCAGTCATTAGGGCATGCATGTATCTTCTGCACCTCCAATCCTAGAGGGCATACAACCTTCTTTGTTGTGTACGTATTGTCGAGCAATTCGTGATCCTTTGGAAGCTTCTTCTTCAATATTTTTAGTAGCTTCTCAAATCCTTTGTCAGGTACACCATTCTCTGCCTTCCACTGCAGCAATTCCAGTGTGGTACCGAGCTTTGTGTTGCCATCTTCGCAATTGGGGTACAACCCTTTTTTGCGATCCTCTAACATGTGATCGAACTTCAGCTTCTGCTTTTCACTTTCGTTCTGTCTCTTTGCATCAACAATGACCCAACGAAGATCATCATTGGGAACATCGTCTGGTTCCTCTTGATCTTCAGCTTCCCCTGTTGCAGCATCACCGTATTCAGGGGGCACATAGTTGTCATCATCCTCTTCTTCTTCGATGTCTTCCATCATAACCCCTCTTTCTCAGTGCTTGGTCCAAACATTATAGTGTGGCATGAAACCCTTATAAAGCAGGTGGCAGTGAAGGGTTTTCGAGTTAGAGTAAGACCTCGTATTCCCACATATAGGGCATGGACAACACATAAAACATTCTACTTGTTTGCATCAGCCACTGCGAGAAGATTATGCACGCCCTCAATGTAATCGGAGGTGCGTCTATTACCGTACATCCATTGCCTGTTCACCTGCGTGCATTATATATAATTAAGTGTGTCAAAAACCATTATAATTAAGTGTGTCAAAAACTATTACCGAACATCCTACTTGTTTACCCGCAAGATTCGATCCCTTTTTTACCTTCTCGCATTTCAGGGGTGTTTGAGAACAAGACGACTGAAACATGGTCTTCCAAAGAGTTCCCCTGACCACCGTCTCGTGCTCATCCAATCCTACCGTAGTTCTACATCTGCTAGCACCGTCCCAGCTAGAGTCACCACTGAGGCCAACCAAGCCAGAGCCCATACTAACTTGTGGTTGCATAGGTAAGCTTCCGGGCATGAAGTATTCTTCCGTCTCTTTGAGTCTGGGTGAAGCTTTGCGCAAGATGTCATGCCGCTCCTCCATGCATCCCGGCCATCCACTGGTTTCTCCAGGGTGCCCATCAAATCCGTCCTTCACCTAGTAGTGTGTATTGAATTCTTGTCTCGAGTCTCGAAATCTTGAGGTCTTGAAGTCTTGAGGTCCTGAACATGCATTCCTTGCCAATGCCATCATGAAGTTGTCGTCATTGATGTAGAGTCCTCCTTTTTTACACCACTCCTGAACACTCATACCAACCCCGTCTGCTACAGCGTAGCATTAAAACTATATAATGTCCTGGGCTTGGTAATAGGGAGATGGGTTCCTACCTCATGCATTCTACTCAACTACAAGATTCAGTAACACTACTGGAGGGATTGTTGAAAGGGTGCTACTACATGCAAATAAAACATAGGTATGAAAAACATGGTCCAAGTGAACTTGCCTGGTAAGTTGCTGAAGATATTAACGCTCTTAGAAACTTGATAAGACTATACACAACTCTGCGATGAAATTTATAATAATAAACATGACATTCACATAAGCAATCATTCTAGCACTCATAATAACAATCAAAACAACAAGGAAACTCAATAATAAAACTCAAACAGATTCCAAAGAACCCTCAAATAAAACTACAAAGAAAAACTACTATGGAAATTCTAAGACTTTACTACAAACAACTAATATATTTTTGTCCTAAGTAAAAACATAATAACAAAGAAAAAATACTAAATTAATAAATTAACAAAAAATAAAATATAAAACAACTAAGTTAACATAAAGTATTTTTTATAAAAATTTATTTGCAAAAAGAAGCAAATAAAAAGCTATTATAAAACTCTAACTACGACCTATACAAGTTTTCATACAAAACTAAAGAAAATATTTTTTTAAATAAGAATAAAATTGTCTACTATTTCATAACAGAAACAAAACTATATTTGTCAAATGTGACAAAAATAGTTTAAAAACAGTTAAAACTATAAAGAAAAGTTTGAAACAAAACTAGAACTAAAACAATACTGTTTTGCCTAAAACCCTAATTTAAAATAAACTAAAAATAAATCACCATATTCTACTGGATAAACAAAACAATAACAAAATAGTAGCAAAAAGAATAAATCAAAAATATTTTATAAAACTCAAACTAGAGCCAAAATAGTGTTTGAAGCATTGTAGCGATTCGACCTCAAATGGTCAAATCTCTGTGCATAAGTGTCATGCCTGGATCGGTAATGCTGACACACACAGTACTCGAAGGATTTATAACATAGTGCAATCACACACTTATTACATCGAATGTATCAAAGGAGAACTTAATACAATAATATGGCCTAAGGCCATCTAAATAAGATAATAGCGGAAGCTTCGAAGATAAATGAGTCCATCAACTCCAATGGCATAGCTGAGTGCACGAGAACGACCTAGCGCACCTTACTCTTTGTCTGAAAAGTCTGCAACATAATATGTTGCAACCCGGAACGGGTCAGCACATGGAATATGCTGGCAAAATAACATTGTAGAGCAAAAGAACATGATAACAGCTATAACTATATGCATATATGGCTCGTGGAGGCTCTATGGTTATTGTTTTGCGTAAAGCCAATTTTTCCCTAATGCAAAGGAATATATTTTATTTAACTACAAAGTTGGTTGAAAACATTGAGAAGGTTCCTCCAACTCAATCCCAAATTAAATAATCATCAACCCAACAAATTAATTAATAGAGCGATGAGATCAAATCAATAACTAAAGAACCAGATACTCAAGATGTCCATAACCGAGGACACGACTAACCATGATTAGTTTGTACACTCTGCAGAGGTTTGCGCACTTTTCCCCACATGACTCGATCTCCTCCGTTGTATTTCTTGCACTACATGATGTTTGAGAAACGGATGACCGAGACACAGTCTTTCAAAAGCATTAACTCTTTACTCTGGGTAGACAGTACCACCTACATCCCCTACATCTGCTAGCCTAATACTGAAAGAGGTCACACAACTTACTCAACTATGCCAGAGCCCATAATGGCTTGTGGCTGCACACGGAAGTTTCTAACATGAATAATCTTATGATCCCTTTGATCCTGGGTGGCGAACTATAGGATGATCACACGGGTACTCCGGGATATCCCAGGACAGCGCTAGATTGCTCCAGGTGCCCAGACAACCACTCGGTGCTCCAGGGTGCCTCAACCAATCCACCCAGATGTGTATTAAAGTAGCCACCTTAAGTTAACCATTAATTAACAACTCTCACATCTGTCATGGATACACTCAACCAAACCACGTCTACGAGCATAGCATAGCTGATGAGGACATCAATACCATTGTTACACCCACAACCCCTCCTGCTATACATATTGGACCAATTACTAGAGCTCGCGCATGCCAATTGAATTATCAGGTACTTTCATTTCTTGGTAACAATTCTAATCTTCATGAGAATATGATGCTGCCTAAATTGGATACATTTGTTTCGCTTACAAATGAAGGGCCTAGCTTGGAGAAGAAAGATGAACCTTGGAACAAGTTCAAGCATGGAGATGATGGCATGCGCAAGGGGATCAAGAACGGAGTTACAAGTGATGATTTCAGGACTTTGAAGCCACCATAAGGAGTACATGAAGCCTTGGACGAAATATACAAGATGCCACTTCATAAATTTCGTCCAGAGGCTATTCTAGGTGTTGCTTCACCTTACTATTGGACGTTCAAAACAAAGCTCGATAACAAGTTTAATGAATTGCTCGCACGTCTTCCACCACCACCACCGGCTGCACCTAACGCAACAACAACAACCACAATGACAACGACAATGACAACGACAGCAACAACAACAGCAACAACAGCAAAGCAGCAACAACAGCAACAGCAACAGCAACAACAACAACAGCAGCAACAGCAGCAGCAACAACAACAACAACAACAACAACAACAACAACAACAACAACAACAACAACAACAACAACAACAACAACAACAACAACAACAACAACAACAACAACAACAACAACAACAACAACAACAACAACAACAACAACAACAACAACAACAACAACAACAACAACAACAACAACAACAACAACAACAACAACAACAACAACAACAACA
>NC_057809.1:306849178-306849626 GCF_018294505.1 Triticum aestivum
CACCATGGCCGACGCCACCATCGCCGTGCCTTCGTCGTAGCCGTGCTCCCCGCCACCCGTGCGTCCTCTCATCGTGTCCAGGAGCTCCGCCACTGTCCACTTCATCGAGCAGCCGAGCCCCGAGCGCTCGCAACGCTCGAGTCCACCGCAACGACCTCGCCCGAGTCCGCCGTCACCGGAGATCCCCTTCAACGCCATCGTCGCTCCGGTTCATCTCCGGCCACACCAAGGGCTTCGTCGCACTCACTGTGAGCTTAGCCATCTTCCCCTCCCTTCCGTTCTTGCTCCCGAGCCGTGTAGCAACCTCCCGGAGCTCAACCGCACCCACCGCCGTGGAGCTCATCGCCGACGTGCTCCCGGTCACCCTCCGGCCACAAACTGGTGTCCATCATGCTCACCGTATCACTTAGCACCTAGCTAGCCACTCCCCGAGCCTCACCGACCCCTC
>NC_057809.1:306850304-306854400 GCF_018294505.1 Triticum aestivum
GAGGAAGCTCAAGAGGATCCCAACGTCGTTCTTGGTACGCTTCTTGTTAATTGCCACCCGGCATCTGTTCTTTTCGATACAGGAGCCTCTCATTCTTTTATATCCGAAAATTATGCTCGTTTGCATAACATCGCATTCTGTGACATGCCAACCTCTATGGTAATTCAAACTCCGGGATCCAAATGGCAAACTTCTAGAGTAAGCCATGGAAATGAAATCCAAGTCGACAGACTTGTTTTCCTCGCATCTTTGATAGCCCTTAAATCTTCAGATATTAATATCATTCTGGGTATGGACTGGATGTCAGTTCATCATGCCCAAATTGATTGCTTCTCTAGGACTGTTCAACTTACCCATCCTTCGGGGAAGATAGTCAATGTCTTGACCCGAATAGCCAAGCGACAGTTATATTCTCTTAACGCCAGCCCTTTGCCAGCCCTTGAGGACATCCCGGTAGTCCGTGACTTTCCGGATGTTTTCCCAGAGGAATTGCCAGGTGTTCCACCTGACAGGGATGTTGAGTTCGTAATAGACCTCATTCCAGGAACCGTTCCGATTGCTAGAAGACCCTATAAGATGGCACCACTAGAACTAGCCGAGCTTAAGAAACAACTCGATGAGTCCTTGAAAAAGGGTTTCATCCGACCTAGTTCATCTCCGTGGGCTTGCCCCGTCCTCTTCGTCAAGAAGAAGAATGGTACGGACCGGATGGTTGTAGATTACCGACCTGTCAATTTGGTCACAATCAAGAACAAATATCCGCTCCCTAGGATCAACGACCTGTATGATCAGCTCGCTGGATCCTCAATCTTCTCCAAAATGGATTTGAGGTTGGGCTACCATCAACTCAAAATCAGAAACGGGGACATTCCTAAAACGTCCTTTGTTACTCGTTATGGCCAATACGAGTACACCGTCATGTCCTTCGGTTTAACCAATGCTCCAGCCGCCTTTTCTCGGTTAATGAACTCAATCTTCATGGAGTATTTGGATAAATTCGTCGTGGTTTACCTAGATGATATACTCATCTACTCCAAGAACGAGGAAGAACATGCCGAACATCTAAGGCTAGTGTTAAAGAAACTTCGAGAGCACCGCCTTTATGCCAAGTTTTCCAAATGTGAATTTTGGTTGTCAGAAGTGACCTATCTGGGTCATGTAATATCTGGTAAAGGTATTGCTGTTAACCCTGAGCGAGTTAAAGCCGTCCTTAATTGGACTCCACCTGAATCGGTCAAGCAAGTTCGGAGTTTTCTGGGCTTAGCGAGCTATTGCCGTCGCTTTGTCGAAAATTTCTCCAAAGTTGCTAAACCTCTAACCGAACTCCTCAAGAAAGATAAAAAGTTTGAATGGACTCCACAATGTGAGCACAACTTTCAGGAACTGAAAAGACGCCTGACTTCTGCTCCCGTTCTGGTACCGCCAGACTTCTCTAAGGACTTTGTTATCTACTGCGACGCCTCGCGACAAGGACTAGGTTGCATCCTCATGCAAGATCGACACGTAATTGCTTACGCTTCACGGCAATTGCACCCACATGAGGAGAATTATCCTACTCATGATCTAGAGCTTGCAGCCGTAGTCTATGCACTTAAGACCTGGCGACATTACCTCCTCGGTAACCGTTGCGAAATATTCACTGATCACCAAAGTCTGAAGTACATTTTCACCCAACCGGATTTGAATCTCAGGCAAAGACGTTGGGTTGAGTTGATCACAGATTTCGACTTAGGAATAACTTACACCCCAGGGAAAGCCAACGTCATGGCTGATGCGCTAAGTCGTAAATCTTATTGTAACAACCTGATGTTACAACAAAGTCAACCGCTTCTCCATGAGGAATTTCGGAAGCTTAACCTTCACATTGTTCCTCAAGGATTTCTTTCCACCTTGGTGGCGAAACCTACTCTTACGGATCAAATCATCGCTGTCCAAAAGCGAGATAAGGGAATAGCTAAGATCAAGGAGAACATTGCTAGCGGAGATGCTAGTTGTTTCTCCACAAATGATCATGGTGTTGTGTACTTTGGGAACCGTTTAGTGGTTCCCAAGAACCAGCATCTACGACAGTTGATCCTTAAGGAGGCTCATGAATCCCCTCTCACCATTCATCCGGGTAGTACCAAGATGTATCAGGACCTACGCCAGAGGTTCTGGTGGACTAGGATGAAGAGAGAAATTGCTCAGTATATTGCTAATTGCGACGTCTGTCGTCGTGTAAAAGCAGAGCATCAACGGCCTGCTGGCACCCTTCAACCCCTAGCTATTCCTGAATGGAAACGGGATAAAATTGGTATGGATTTCATTACCGGTTTTCCCAGGACCAAGAGAGGGAATAATGCTATCTTTGTTGTTGTCGATCGTCTTTCCAAAGTGGCCCATTTCTTACCTGTTCGTGAGAGTATAACCGCTAGTCAGCTGGCAGACTTATACATCTCCCGAATAGTGTCTCTCCATGGTGTTCCTTTGGAAATTAACTCGGATCGAGGAAGTCTTTTCACCTCTCGATTTTGGGAAAGTTTCCAAAACGCTATGGGAACCCGCCTTTCCTTTAGCACCGCTTTTCACCCTCAATCGAGTGGTCAAGTAGAACGCGTCAACCAGATCCTAGAAGACATGCTTCGAGCCTCTGTTATCTCATTCGGAATGGATTGGGAGAAGTGCCTTCCATTTGCCGAATTTGCTTACAATAACAGCTATCAATCTAGCTTGGGTAAAGCCCCTTTTGAAGTTCTCTATGGACGACGGTGTCGAACACCCCTTAACTGGTCAGAGACCGGGGAAAGACAATTCTTTGGCCCGGATATGATTCATGAAGCAGAAGAGCAAGTTCGCATCGTTCGTGAAAAGTTGAAAACAGCCCAATCTCGTCAAAAGAGTCAATATGACCGAAAACATAAGGCTATGACTTTCGAGTTTGACGAGAAGGCTTACCTTCGGGTTAACCCTCTGAAGGGAACCCATCGTTTCGGTATCAAAGGCAAATTGGCTCCTCGTTACATTGGACCTTTTCGCATTCTCGCTAAACGAGGAGTAGTTGCCTACCAGTTGGAACTACCTCCGCACCTCTCCAGAGTCCACGATGTCTTCCACGTTTCTCAACTCAGGCGTTGCTTCTCGGATCCTATCCGTGGGGTGGACTACGAAACGCTTGATCTCCAAGATAATCTTACATATCGAGAGTACCCCACTCGTATCCTCGATCAGGCCGAGCGTACCACTCGACGTCATAATATCAAGTTTCTCAAAGTTCAATGGTCGCACCATTCTGAGGATGAAGCAACTTGGGAAAGGGAGGATCGTCTTCGACTCGAGTATCCCGCCTTCTTCCCGGAGGAACCCAAATCTCGGGACGAGATTCTTTTGAGTGGGGGTGAGTTGTCACACCCTAGCTAGTCATGCATAAGAGTGTTGCATCATGTTTATTCTTTCACCAGAAACCTGAAATGGGGATGACAGAACCCCCAGTCCCCTCTGAAACCAACTAGGGTTTACTAAAAACTTTCTCAATGAACCTGAAATGCCCTTCTAAAATGCCCATCATTTTTGTCTTGGTTCAGAACCTCTGCCAAAAGTGGTGCACATTTTCTTGGGCCATCTTAGGGTTTTTGAATTAAATCATAAATATTTGAATTTGGGCATTTAAAATTATATAAAATATTTAAATGCTCAAATATCTCCAAACTAAAATGTTTCATGTTGGAAATAATCCAACTATGGACCAGGAGTAGTTTGGTGATTTTAGGAGTAGCCTAAGTATTTTATTTAATTCAACAAAGTTGCAGAAGTATTAAAAAACAAAAAATGGAAAAAATGGAAAAAACTTACTTGGCGCCCAGCACCCGGCCCACCTGCCGGCCCAGCCCAGCACCGCTCCAGCGAGCTGCTTGCCGGCCAGGCAGGCAGGCAGGTGCCCGACGGCGACCGCAGCGCACGCCACGCACCTGCTCGCCGCCTCGCCGCTCCCCTCGCCCGGTGACGTCGTGGATCAACCTCCCTCGCTCCCCCGAACCCCCCAGACACCCCCCGCTCCTCTCCAGCTCCTCCCCCTCGTGCTCCCCCACCATGGCCGACGCCACCATCGCCGTGCCTTCGT
>NC_057809.1:306854410-306855452 GCF_018294505.1 Triticum aestivum
TCGTATCCTCGATCAGGCCGAGCGTACCACTCGACGTCATAATATCAAGTTTCTCAAAGTTCAATGGTCGCACCATTCTGAGGATGAAGCAACTTGGGAAAGGGAGGATCGTCTTCGACTCGAGTATCCCGCCTTCTTCCCGGAGGAACCCAAATCTCGGGACGAGATTCTTTTGAGTGGGGGTGAGTTGTCACACCCTAGCTAGTCATGCATAAGAGTGTTGCATCATGTTTATTCTTTCACCAGAAACCTGAAATGGGGATGACAGAACCCCCAGTCCCCTCTGAAACCAACTAGGGTTTACTAAAAACTTTCTCAATGAACCTGAAATGCCCTTCTAAAATGCCCATCATTTTTGTCTTGGTTCAGAACCTCTGCCAAAAGTGGTGCACATTTTCTTGGGCCATCTTAGGGTTTTTGAATTAAATCATAAATATTTGAATTTGGGCATTTAAAATTATATAAAATATTTAAATGCTCAAATATCTCCAAACTAAAATGTTTCATGTTGGAAATAATCCAACTATGGACCAGGAGTAGTTTGGTGATTTTAGGAGTAGCCTAAGTATTTTATTTAATTCAACAAAGTTGCAGAAGTATTAAAAAACAAAAAATGGAAAAATGGAAAAAACTTACTTGGCGCCCAGCACCCGGCCCACCTGCCGGCCCAGCCCAGCACCGCTCCAGCGAGCTGCTTGCCGGCCAGGCAGGCAGGCAGGTGCCCGACGGCGACCGCAGCGCACGCCACGCACCTGCTCGCCGCCTCGCCGCTCCCCTCGCCCGGTGACGTCGTGGATCAACCTCCCTCGCTCCCCCGAACCCCCCAGACACCGCCCGCTCCTCTCCAGCTCCTCCCCCTCGTGCTCCCCCACCATGGCCGACGCCACCATCGCCGTGCCTTCGTCGTAGCCGTGCTCCCCGCCACCCGTGCGTCCTCTCATCGTGTCCAGGAGCTCCGCCACTGTCCACTTCATCGAGCAGCCGAGCCCCGAGCGCTCGCAACGCTCGAGTCCACCGCAACGACCTCGCCCGAGTCCGCCGT
>NC_057809.1:306856564-306893569 GCF_018294505.1 Triticum aestivum
CCGAACCCCGGTGGCCGCCAAAGTCGTCGCCGGCGCCAACTCCGGCCACCCCGACCCCAACGGACTCCACCAAGAGCTGCGGCTCGACCTCAGCTCCTCTCCGGTGGCCTCCGCGGCTCGTTTGGTTGCCGGAACGGCAAAAATCACTTCCGCCGCCGCGTCGGGCTCGCCGGCGGCTAAACGCCGGTGCAGCCGACCCGGGTTTGACCACGGGTGGGCCCTGGTTGACTCCCCTGAGTCAATGACAGGTGGGGCCCAGCCCTGTTAATTAAACAGGTTTAGTTTTAATTAAACTCTAATTAATCTAATCACACTGGCACGCGGGACCCACTGTCAGGTTTGACCCGGACGTGTTCCGTTGACCTGCTGACGTCACACTGACGTCAGGCTGACGCAATAATTGACTTTCTGGAATTAATCTAATATAGGAAATTCCAGAATATAGTTTAAACTTCAAAAATTCATAACTTTTATTCTGTAACTCCAAATCAGACAAATTATATATGAAAAATGATCAGAAAAATCCAATCTATCCATTTGTACTATTTTCATGCATGATTAAACAAGTTAACCTGATGTTTAATGCAGAACAAGGAAAAGCACTTTAAAAGGCCATGTTTGAGTTTGAAATTTGAATCTTTGATTCAAATTGGTTCAAACCCTTCTGGTCTTAGTTGCATTAGCCCAACACACTCATATTCCTATGTTTCATGCATGCATCATATTGTTGCACATTGTTTGGTGATGGTTGTGTATCGGTGTTCTTTCCGGCAGGTTCTGCCCCCGAGGAGTACCGTGATTACCCTAACGAAGAACCGTATCAGTGCATCGAACCATCAGGCAAGCAACCAACCATTTGATCATATCGATACAATCCCATGTTCTCGCTCCTGCTCTCTTTCACTGCATTAAGACAACGCGTTTCAAACTGCTATGTGCTATGGTAGTTGAACCCATTTCCTCTGCATGACCTGTCATTGCCACAGTAACTAGATGAAACCCACTAGCATGTGTAGGAGTTGATTGAGCCATATGTATGTGTTGTTCCTACCTTGCTATGCCTGCTATGCTTAGAGTCGTGTCAGGTCTGGTTCATCTGGGTGATGGCTAGAGTGAAATGATTATGTCGGTAATGAGAGTGGTGTGGTGAACACGTTTTGGTAAAGGTATCGATGAGAGGCCATGTAGGAGTACATGGTGGGTTGTTTCATTGAAGCCGACCTTAAGCACTGAGATCTGTATGTGTGATTTAAGATACAGCTACTACCATGCATTGGGCCCTGAAATATGACCCCGCTCGACTTCTTATTCACCCTAGCTCTCTGTCCAGGAGTTGCAAGTAGTTTCTGGTGTTTGTAGCCTACTGGAGGCCGTGGACAGCGCTGACCGTAGGGGTGGGCTGTGATGCGGTAGGTACGTGGCACGGTGTACCGAATACCCGTTAGGTATCTCGGGAACCCTGTTCACATCGTTCGGGGCCGTATGGGAAACCTCAGCCGGACTCCCTGCGGATGGAACCTGGATAGGCGATAAACCTGGACTAGAGGCTTAAGTGTTTAGGTAGGTCGTGGTCTACACCCACGTCGGTTTTCGCTTGAAGTCTGCCGAGCACATGTCGTGTGCAGACGCTAAGTGGTGGAAACATGTATGAAGAAGTACACCCCTGCAGGGTTATCATGATCTATTCGAATAGCCGCATCTGCGGTAAAGGACTACTTGGTTACCTATACAGTTCATAGACAAGTAAATGGAAACTACTAAAAGCTTCAAGATAAGTGTGAGTGCCGAGGATGGCTCTTCCGTAGGAAGACGGAGGTGGATCCTCGGTAGTGTATTGAAGTGGTGAGTAGTGGACTCGTGTGCGCAAAACCATTTCAAGTTGGAGTCTCGTAGGATAGTCTAGCCAAGAGTCAAAGCTGGCTTGCTGCAATAACTCCACCAACCCTTCTTGATAATGTGCATGTATGTAGGATCTGATGTAAGTCTTGCTGAGTACCTTTGTACTCATGTTGCTATAATTTACATTTTTACAGAAGACGCTGCAACCCCTTCTGATGGGTTCTACGTAGACGTTGACATCAATGAGTAGGCTAAGGCCCAGGTGGTGATCCTGAGCTTGTGAAGGACCACGTAGTATAGCTAGGCTTTCCAAGCCTCTTTTATTTTACTAGCTGTCTGTACTCAGACAAGTTACTTCCGCTGCTGGTTTGTATGACTGTATGACTTGAATGCTGGGTCAAGTGACCCGTACCTTTGTGTATGTTATGTATGGCTCTCTGAGCCTTAAATAAAGTGCTTGTGTCATAGAGTCATGTTGTGATGCCTTGTTGTGTTTGCACATATCGGGCATATTGTGTGTATGATTGAAATGCTTGGTATGTGTGGGATCTGACTACCTAGTTGTTTATCCTTAGTAGCCTCTCTTACCGGGAAATGTCTCCTAGTGTTACACTGAGCCATGGTAGCTTGCTACTGCTCTGGAACACTTAGGCTGGCCGGCATGTGTCCTTCTTCGTTCCTGTGTCTGTCCCTTCGGGGAAATGTCACGCATTGAGTACCGGAGTCCTGTTAGCCCGCTACAGCCCGGTTTACCGGAGTCCTGCTAGCCCAGTGCTACAGCCCGGACCCACCTGCTGATGACCGACACGTTCGTTGCTGGGTCATGGATGCCTGTCCCTATAAGCACTGTGCCACCTTGGATTTACGACTAGTCATGTCAGCCCGGGCTCTTTATCATATGGATGCTAGCGACACTATCATATACGTGAGCCAAAAGGTGCAAACGGCCCCGGGC
Organism: Triticum aestivum; assembly: GCF_018294505.1. NCBI lineage: Eukaryota > Viridiplantae > Streptophyta > Magnoliopsida > Poales > Poaceae > Triticum > Triticum aestivum. Next base: position 306,859,359 of record NC_057809.1, read on the forward strand.
AAAGGTAAGGCGACACCCGTGGGGATGCCGTGCGTGAGGCCGCAAAGTGATATGGGGTGTTACAAGCTAGATCGATGTGACATCGAGTCGGGGTCCTGACAGGGAAACCTGCACGTAATGGGACCCTTCCACTATTGGCAACGCCCTTGTCTTTGTCTCAAGTCCGCTCGACAGTTCATGCGGCCGCACTGAGAACGGCAAGGTGGCCTACCCGCTACTAGCAACGCTCTTGTCCTATTCCGAGTCCGCTCGATAGTTCAAGCGACCGCGCTGGGAGCGGCAAGGTGGCTTGCCCGGCAGCAAGTGCCCTCCTGGTAGGGTGCTAAGGATCCATCCTCAAAGCACCACGGCATGGGTTTACGTGTCGGCAGCCTTATCTCACCAAGCATAGGGTGAAAACATACAAAGAAAGATCTAACGAGAAGATAGCATGCGTGATATTGAAGTCTTGCAGGGTTATATTACATCAAATAATCGTTGCAGTTCTAATTTAAGATAAAATTGTCTTGATCTTGTACTCTCAACGGCAATGAGAAACAGGGTGCCTAGTCCCGGCGCTGGCGCTCCACCCTCTCAACTCCATCGACGCAGTCGATGATGGGCTTGATACGCTCCTTGAGCACTGCGAGGTCCGCCTCCTTCAGCAAGCTCTCCAACGCATTCGCAAAGTTGATGGTGGGGTTCCAGAACGCCACCTTGGTGAGTACCTTGGTCAGGGCGCCCCCGCAGAGCCTCCGGGACTCGTTGGCCAGATAAGTTGCCCGGTTGGAGCGGAGCTGCTCCAGGGCTCCAAGAATGCCCTCGAAGAACAGGGTCGGTTTGGCGTTGGGACTCACGTTCGGCTCCGGGGAGTACCTCGCATTCGGCATCCCCATGGCAGCCAGCTTCATGGTGATCCTTCCGGCGACGTCGGCGAGGCGGCTGACCCAACGGTTTATTCTCTCCGCGTACTCCTTGTGTTCGGCGGCATCACTCCTCCGCAGCTCCCTCTCCTCCTCCAGGTCCTTGGTCAGGGTATCTTGTGGGCTCTGACCTCTGAAAGCATACCCTCAAGGCGCTCCAGTTTCAATTTCAGGTCATTGATGGAGTCGTTGGCCTTGGAGAGCAACTCGGCCATGCCAACGACTGTGGCTTGCGCCTCCGCCAAAGCGCCGTTGGTTGCGTCCTTCTCCTTCGTCAGCTCCAGGACCTATTTCTTCAGGCCATCCCGATCCACCTCCAACTCCTTGACCTTGCCGGCATGGACCATGTCTTGAGCATTGAGTGCTCCTTGTGCCTCTGCTCCAGCTTCTGGGTCCGCTGTGCGACGAGCTTCTTGACCTCCTCATCCATTCCACGAAGTGTGTCGGCGAGCGCATTCTCACGAGCGGCAAGGTCCTCCTCCTAGGAGTTCAGCTCGGCCTGGTGCTGGTGCCGAGCGGCCTCGTCCTTGGCGGCATGTTCCTTCGCCGCTTCCTGGGCTTTCTCGACATCATCCTGCTTTAGGATGAGCTCTTGTCTGCGCTCAGGCAGCAGATCCTGGGCAACCTTTAGTTCTTCATGGGTCGTGCGGAACCAGGCCTGCGTCTCGGTGACGCACTCCTCGAGATCCGTCTCCGCCTTGTCCACCGCCGCCATCCTGGATTTTGCCTTGTCCAGACAGGCACGGTAGAGCGCCTGGAGCTTCTAGAAGTTGATGCTCATGGCCCGAAGGATCTGTTCCTCTTGGGAACCGCCACCACCGGCGCTCGGTTCGTCAAGAACCTCAAGCCCGGCGGTGGCGAGCGCCTCCTCGTCGAACACCTGCCCCTCGATTGCCCCCTGGTGCTCGCAGTTCCTGGGAGGTGGATGAACACGTTGTTGGCCACCCTCAAGTACTTGCCCGAGCCAGAGGCGGCAGAGCAGGAAGGTTGGTCGACAACCACCCCTCCTCGGCAGCGGCCTTCTCGGGCCCTCCGGCAGGCCCCTTGTCGGCCACCTTGGCAGCGGCCTCCTCGGTCTCCCCGGCAGGCCCCTTGGCGGCATACTCAGCGGTGGTCTTGGTGGCCTCCTCGGCAGCGATCTTATTGGCCTTGGCCTCGGCGTCCCTGGCGACCTCCTCGATGACGATGTAAATGTCCTCCCGGTCCATCGAGGAAGGGTCTGGATACTAAGAAGGGGAATGAGGCGGAGCCAAGGTCGAGGTTCAAAAAGAAGAAGAAATAACAGGGACGGGAAACAAACGACTTACCCACACCGGGCTGGGAAGAAGTGGCGCCCTCCCCGCTAGCATTCGTTGCCAGGGAAGAACCCCCAACACCCACGTTCGCCTCCTCCTCCTCCATATGAGTGGGCTCGGTGGTGGATGCCCTTGCCAGGGACGCCCCTCGGGGTGACGTAGTTGAGGGGGCGGCATGTTGGGGTGGCCCTCGGCGGCTCCTCCTACTGTCGTTCTTCTCCTGCAAACCCGGCAAGGTCAACATCAAGGATCCAGACCCCCAATGTTCATCAGTGGAGGACTGAGTGATGACCTTGCGCTGGGGGCTGAAGCGGGGGTTACACCGGGGGAGCTGCTGTCCAGGCTACTCTCCACTAGCAATGGCGTACGCGAAGTACCCGCTGGGGGCTTGTCACCCTTCGAGGCCTTGGCCCTCTTTGCCACCCTCTGGGCCAGCGTCTCCATGTAATTGTGAAGATAACATCAAATCAAAGGAGGATAACACATGATTGAAGTCAGGATATGATGTGGGGGCGAAATACTTACTCTTCCCCCACCTCCTCCTCCACTAGCTTCCTCTTCCTCGCCGGGCTAAAAGAACCGAGGTCGAACTCGGCCATCAAGGTGCTGTCCGAAGGAGAAGGGGGAAGTGGATGGGGTCCGGTGCCGCTTGGACGAGGAGGAAGCAGCCGCTGTCCAATTCGCCACCGCGGCCTTCGTCGCCTTCTTCGCTGCTGCGGCCTTTATCGCCCTTGTCTTGCGCACGAGTTGCTCCTCGGCCGGCTGCCGCTTCATGGTCCTGCCGGGCCGGACCGGCTCACCAGAGCTGGCCCACCGCAGGGCGCGCTGCCGCCCCGCGGCCGGGGGGTCGTTCGCCTCGACCTCCTCTTCGGACAACTCGTCGCCCGCGTCTTCAACAAGGGGGGCGTCGGCGCCAGCGCCACTGGACTCCCCAGCAGACTCTTCCCACTGGGCGACCTCCTTTTCCTCCGTGGCCTTGCTGGCCTCCTCCTCTACGGTGCCAACGCTGCCGGCCTCCCTGGCGAGCGCCCCCTCCGCCTTGGTGGTGTGATACGTCTCCAACGTATCTATAATTTTTGATTGTTCCATGTTATTATATTATCTATTTTGGATGTTAATGGGCTTATTTGTACACTTATATATTATTTTTGGGACTAACCTATTAACCCAAGGCCCAGTGCAAATTGTTGTTTTTTGACTATTTCAGTGTTTCGCAGAAAAGGAATATCAAACGGAATCCAACGGAATAAAACCTTCGGGAGAGTTATTTTTGGAACAAACGTGATCCAGGGGACTTGGAGTGGACGTCAAGCAACCAACGACGAGGACACGAGGTAGGGGGCGTGCCTACCCCCCTGGGCGCGCCCTCCACCCTCGTGGGCCCCTCGTGGCTCCACCGACCTACTTCTTCCTCCTATATATACCCATATACCCCGAAAACATCCAGGAGCACCAAGAAACCCTATTTCCACCACCGCAACCTTCTGTACCCAAGAGATCCCATCTTGGGGCCTTTTTCGGAGCTCCGCCGGAGGGGGAATCGATCACGAAGGGCCTCTACATCAACTCCATGGCCCCTCCGATGATGTGTGAGTAGTTTACCTAAGACCTTCGGGTCCATAGTTATTAGCTAGATGCCTTCTTCTCTCTCTTTGGATCTCAATACAATGTTCTCCTTGATCTTCTTAGAGACCTATTTGATGTAACTCTTTTTGCGGTGTGTTTGTCGAGATCCGATGAATTGTGGGTTTATGATCAACTTTATCTATGAACAATATTTGATTCTTCTATGAAATCTTATATGTATGATTGGTTATCTTTACAAGTCTCTTCGAATTATCAGTTTGGTTTGGCCTACTAGATTGATCTTTGTTGCAATGGGAGAAGTGCTTAGCTTTGGGTTCAATCTTGCGGTGTCCTTTCCCAGTGACAGCAGGGGCAGCAAGGCACGTATTGTATTGTTGCCATCAAGGGTAAAAAGATGGGGTTTATATCATATTGCTTGAGTTTATCCCTCTACATCATGTCATCTTGCCTAATGCATTACTCCGTTCTTATGAACTTAATACTCTTGATGCATGTTGGATAGTGGTCGATATGTGGAGTAATAGTAGTAGATGCAGAATCGTTTTAGTCTACTTGTCGCGGACATGATGCCTATATACATGATCATGCCTAGTGTCGGTGTCAAAACCGGCGGATCTCGGGTAGGGGTTCCCGAACTGTGCATCTAGGTGGATGGTAACAGGAGGCAGTGGACACGAAGTTTTACCCAGGTTTGGGCCCTCTTGATGGAGGTAAAACCCTACGTCCTGCTTGATTAATATTGATGATATGGGTAGTACAAGAGTAGATCTACCACGAGATCAGAGAGGCTAAACCCTAGAAGCTAGCCTATGGTATGATTGTGTGTTGTCCTACGGACTAAAACCCTCCGGTTTATATAGACACCGGAGAGGGCTAGGGTTACACAAGGTCGGTTACAAAGGAGGAGATATACATATCCGTATTTCCTAGCTTGCCTTCCACGCCAAGTAGAGTCCCATCCGGACATGAGACGAAGTCTTCAATCTTGTATCTTCATAGTCCAGCAGTCCGGCCAAAGGATATAATCCGGCAGTCCGGAGACCCCCCAATCCAGGACTCCCTTAGTAGCCCCGAAACCAGGCTTCAATGACGATGAGTCCGGCGCGCAGTGTTGTCTTCCGCATTGCAAGGTGGGTTCTTCTCCAACTTTCAAGTGTTCGTAAGCAGTGTCCAGCTCCATAAATGTTGAACCTCTTGGCTTATGTGCCCAATAAGGGCTTTCTCCCACGCATCGAATGAATACGAGGCACCAGGGTGTTTTTACCTTCACCCCCCTAGCCAAATAAATAAATTGTCTATTAAAGGAATGGGGATTCTTAGATCCAATCCATACCATCCTCCCCCAGCGAGAATTCATCAGAGCGCGTTTCGGAAAGATCCATTCCAGCATGGCCGACCTCCGCAGCTCCTCCTCCCGCCCCCGTAGCCCTAAGCCAGGTGATTCAGAGAGGTGTTCAGTCCCGCAGAGTCGATTAGTCGAGCTGCAGACTAAGGGATTTCTCCCTCCGGCGTATATGGTGCCCGTTCGAGCCGGGCTTGCCACCTACAATGGCGGGGCGCAAGCGGAGAGCTTTCCTTGTCCCTCCATGGGGGAACGGGTCTGCCTTGTTCCTTATTTACTAAGGGGACTCGGATTTCCAATTCATCCGTTCCTCCGCGGGCTCCTAGAGTTCTACGGCCTCCAATTACACAATCTCACCCCTGCCTCCATTCTACATATCGCCGGCTATGTTGCTCTTTGTGAGTTGTTCCTGGGCTGCGAGGCTCACTTCGAGCTGTGGAAAAGGCTATTCTGCCTTGTCCCTTGCACACAGAGGGAATCACTTTATCAAGTGGGCGGAGCCGAAATATGGCGCATCGCCGATACCGGATACATGTCCGGTACCCCGAAGAAGCCATTCGAAGACTGGCCTTCAGAATGGTTTTATATGGAGGACGTCCCCCTTCCGAACCCTGTTCGGCGGGGTCTTCCTGAGTTCAACAATGCTCCTCTGAAGAAGCGCCGAAGTTGGCACCCACAGAGCCCCCAGGCGGAAGACAACGGAGAAGCCCTCTATCTGATGAACCGGATCAAAGCACTGGCTCGATCAGGATTGACAATAATCGAAGTTATGTCGATTTTCATAATGCGGGGAGTGCAGCCACTTCAATATCGTGGGCACCCCTTGTGGTGTTATAACGGGGTGGATGACGCCACCCGCTGCGGGCGTAAGGGTCCGGACAATGCTGCCGTTCTAGCGAAAATTCTGTCCGAACTGTTCAAGGGTGAGGAAGAGGAGTTCAGCCGCATCAAGCCACGGGATGGATTCTCCATGTACAATCCTCCAAGCTGGGTAAGTTATATCTCCCTGCCCCCATTTTTCCCGCATTCTTAGTCGTAAGTATTCACCTTGCCACTTTACGGCAGGAACTGCGAAAAGCCATAAAGGAGGTCAGCAGCCCTTCTCCACAACAAGAGGACCCTGACCGGGCCCTTGATTCCGAACTTGAAGAAGATTCGGTTATCTCCATGGAACTAATAGACCGGCAGTTCTATCAGTTAAGCAGCGACGATGCCCTGGTGGCCATTACGGCCGACTATCCCGGACTTCTCCCTGCATCGCAGGTAAGAAAAATCAAAAAGTCCCAACTCCAAAACTAGGATCCCCTTTTAGGCACTTCACCCACCATATACACATGGCATTTTTTATAGGGAAGGCATTCGGGACACCCTGCCGAACCCGCAGCAACTCGCCAACAAGAGGCACCAAGGCCGGGTAGGCCAAAAAGGAAGGCGGTTAGGACGGAGACACCAGCGCAAAGGAATAGGAAAAACCCCGCTCTGTGGTTCTCGTCTTTCTCAAAATGTAATGACGCCCGCGTTTCTTTAACAGAAAAAACGCTCGCCAGAATATGTCCGGCGATGCTGCCAATCAAGCTTCCACCAGTCGGGCGCCAGGACCGGACATGGAGGCGGAAGCCGATATGGGGCAGGCGCCAGATAATCCCCTACAGAGGATGCAGATAGATTATCCGCTACAAACTCAGAAGTGGAAAGCGCCATGAATCATAGGCGCCGTCGGGCCGTACTCTGCGACGCTTGTTTCTCACCAGAGGCGTTCGACGCCTTAAATTCTGGAGAGGCATACCTCTGTGCTGCTCAGGATGGTCTAGCCAGAGTCACGGATCAGTATGTAAAGGATGTACAGGTGAGTAAATCTGGTGATTTATATGTATCAGTAGCCCCTGAGACTTGAAACAGTTAGCAGAACTGATTTAAGGATCATCTTTAATGTGCAGGTTCTTACAAAGAACAATACTAGGTTGTCCCAGGAGCTCGAGGAATGCAAGACCCAACTGCGGGCCGCTCTTGCCGCATTGCAGGAACAGAAAAAGCCTCCTGCTGGTAACATTTACATTAAAGAATGATGGTTACCATATAGTGTGCGGCGTGTCTGCAGATCTAAAATTGATTTTGCAGATGGATCCGGAGAAAATCCGGGGGACCAGCATGTTATGCGACAGCTAGAGGCTGGCAAACGCGTGCTGACTGAGGTTATGCGGGAGAAAAACAATCTCCAAGACGCCAATATTAATCTGAACGTGGAACTAAAAGACGTTCGGAGCCAGCTTGCGGACTCCGAGAAGGAGAATAAGCGGCTTCGGCGCGGCATTTTCAGTAAGTGTTTGAACGAGTCCTTTTAAAGGAGTTCGGCGAAGAAGCTGACTAACAACGTTATGTCTGTAGGTATGCTGACGGGTCATCCCGCGGAGGAAATGCCCGGGTCTGTGGGTGATCTTCTGTCCGAGCTGTCACATCTGCACGAACAAGTTTGGCAGGTGATGCAGGGTGTTGCCCAGGCCTTGTGGCTGTCCGTCTCCCTGCCCAGAAGGCGTTGCAGAGCTTGCGGAGACGCTGAAGGGAGCTCGGCGGCGCTTCCGATTATGGAAGATATCAGCCTACCGACAGGGTGCCAGAGAAGCCTGGGCCATGGTGAAGACGCGGTATACCAAGGCAGACCCAAATCACATGGCCGAGGTCGGACCTGTGGGGCCCGACGGAAAAGAGATCCCCGTTAGCTTAGTTTATGGGCAAGTAGAATTAGCTGCAAAGTATTCCCAACAGGATTGTAAGCTAGACCGCCTGTTGGATGGTATAGAGGAGGAATTTAGTCAGTCTGCATGACTATGTAATTAAAGTGACATGTATAATGCCTTCTAGCCGGATTGTAGATCATTTGTCGTTGTGGACCTTTTCGCTTCAACCTCCGGCCCGATAGTCTGGAGTGAATCTAAATACCCGCTCAGTTATATAAAACCGGGGTATGCATGGAGACCAGGTGTAGGGGTCATTAGTGCTTTATCAGACAAGTGCCCAACTAGTTATGTTATATTACATGGGTAGTAAGAAACATTTTCCAGGGAGAATAGTTCTGTTAAGGGTTCCTTTCCCTGGGTAAGCATGCCCTAAAGTGCATGTCCGGACTGCGATAGGAAACGCAGGAAAAACATCTGGGGGCAGATATGGACAATAAAAATCATCTTTTGTTCACCGACCGAATATTTCCTTAAGAACGCTAGCTTTCGACTTCACCCAGTCTGAGGTACACATCCGGCTGACCCGGCAGTAACAATCGCAGAGGTTCTCCCCTTATGCCCTAGCCGAATTAACGGGAACGTAGGGCATAAATACAAGAGCTAGGAAACCCAGCTTGGCCAAAACTTAAGTCATATCGATGCATATAATGGTGAAAAAAGGTACATGCAGAAGTATAACACATGTGTTGGGCATGAGGCCCAGATAAATAATTTAAGCTTCTGTGAAAGAAGCCCCCAGGTATGAAGAGTGTGGCTAGCGCATCTGTAATGTACAAGCGAGGCACAAGGTGACCCTTGAAGGCCTAGATAAATAATAAAAGAAAGGAAGAAAGGGAAACAAGACAGATGATGTATATGCAGAAAATGGACAAAGGGAGGGGACTAACATAGAGTCTGGTGCTAGGCGTAGAATCTTCTGAGCCTGGACGCGTTCCATGGGTTCGGCTCGAGTCGACTAGTCGATGCATCTCGCAGTCAGTACGCTCCACCGGTCAGAACTTGGTCAATAATGAAGGGACCTTCCCATTTGGGCTCGAGCTTGTTCTTTTTCTTATCCGGCAGGCATAGAACTAGTTCGCCAATGTTATAAGTCTTGGCCCGTACTTCTCTGCTTTGGTATCTGCGAGCTTGTTGCTGATGAAATGCGGAACGGGCTTTGGCTACATCGCGCTCCTCTTCTAGGGTGTCTAGACTATCCTGTCGATCGAGCTCAGCTTCTCTTTCTTCGTACATGCGCACTCGAGGTGAGTCATGAATTATGTCACAGGGCAAGACTGCCTCTGCGCCGTACACCATAAAGAAGGGTGTATATCCGGTACTATGATTCAGCATGGTCCGCAGCCCCCAGCGTGCGGAGTCGAGCTCCTCTACACAGTGCGTGTTATACTCCGTTAAGGAGCGTACTAATCTGGGTTTAATGCCACTCATTATAAGACCATTTGCTCGCTCGACCTGACCATTGGTTTGTGGGTGATAGACTGAAGCGTAGTCGAGCTTGATGCCCATTTTGCTGCACCAGAGTTTTACCTCGTCGGCCATGAAGTTCGTGCCATTATCAGTGATGATGCTATGGGGGACGCCATAACGGTGTACAACCCCGGATATGAAGTCTATCACTGGTTCGGATTCGGCTGTTTTAATAGGTTTGGCCTCTATCCATTTGGTGAATTTATCCGCCATGACCAATAAGTATTTTTTTCTTGTGGGTTCCCCCTTTAAGGGGTCCAACCATGTCAAGCCCCTAGACTGCAAAGGGCCATGTAATGGGGATTGTTTGGAGGGCGGTGGGTGGCATGTGGCTTTGATTTGCAAAGAGCTGGCAACCGGCGCAACGTTGGACCAAGTCCTGTGCATCTGCCCGGGCCGTTGGCCAATAGAATCCTGTACGGAAGGCCTTGCTTACAAGAGCCCGGGCTGCAGCGTGATGACCGCCGAGTCCGGCGTGAATTTCTGCCAAAAGATTCCGCCCTTCCACTTTGGAGATGCACCTTTGAAGGACTCCGGTAGTACTTTTTTTGTACAATTCTCCCTCATGGACCCTGTAGGCCTTGGACCGCCGCACTATGCAGCGTGCCTCATTTTGGTCCTCCGGAAGATCCCATCTAGTTAGGTAGGCTAGGAATGGTTCGGTCCATGGGGCAATAATGGCCATTATTTTGTGGGTTGAAGGTGTTATTTCGGTGACGGAGCCTCCGATTGTGTCAGAGAGTTCGGTATCGGGTATTTTGGCCGGGTCCGGACTGTTGTTACCGGTGTCCCCTTCCCATACTACGGATGGTTTAAACAGCCTTTCCAAAAATATGTTAGGGGGACTTCATCGTGTTTTGCGCCGATGCGGGTGAGGATATCCGCCGCCTGATTGTTTTCCTGAGCCACATGGTGAAATTCGAGCCCCTCGAACTGAGCTGACATTTTTACGATGACATTTCGATAGGCCGCCATTCGGATCCTTGGTGTCAAAGTCTCCATTTATTTGGGATATTGCGAGGTTTGAATCCCCACGCACCTCCAAACGTTGAATGCCCATGAAGACTGCCATCCGAAGACCATGCAACAGAGCTTCGTATTCGGCTGCATTGTTGGAGTCTGTATACAATATTTGCAGCACGTACTGAACGGTATCTCCGGTTGGGGACGTCTGGATGATACCAGCCCCTAGCCCAGCCAGCATTTTAGAACCGTCGAAGTGCATGATCCAATTGGAGTATGCGCTGTACTCTTTAGGGAGGTCGGCCTCCGTCCATTCGGTGACGAAGTCGGCCAATACTTGCGACTAGGTTTGTATGTTATGTCGAATGGGAGGAGCTCAATGGCCCATTTGGCAATCCGGCCCGTAGTGTCGCGGTTGTTCATAATATCATTAAGTGGCACTTCCGAGGCTACTGTAATCAAACACTCTTGAAAGTAGTGTCACAGCTTCCGGGATGCCATGAATACCACATAGGATATCTTTCGATAATGTGGGTACCGTGATTTGCATGGAGTGAGGACAGTGGATACATAGTATACCGGCTTTTGAAGAGGGAATTTGTGTCCGTCTGCTTCTCGTTCGATGACGAGCACTGTGCTGACAACTCGATGAGTTGCCGCAATGTACAACAACATTGGTTCACCGATGTTTGGCGCGGCCAGGATTGGGTTGGTTGCCAAAATGGCCTTTATTTCTTCCAATCCGGCTATGGCCACATCCGTCCACTCGAAGTGTTCAGTGCGCTGAAGGAGGCGATAAAGGGGTAAAGCCTTTTCTCCTAAGCGGGAGATAAAGCGGCTTAGGGCAGCCACGCATCCAGTTAACTTCTGGATTTGTTTGAGGTCTGTTGGGGTAGCCAACTGTGACAAATCTCGGATTTTGGCCGGATTAGCTTCAATACCTCTACTGGAGACAATGAAACCTAGGAGCTTTCCGGCTGGTACGCCGAAAATGCATTTTTCCGGATTGAGCTTGATGTCATATGTTCGAAGGTTGTCGAATGTGAGCCTCAAGTCGTCTATCAAAGAGTCGACGTGTTTGGTTTTGACGACCACATCGTCTACGTATGCCTATACTATTTGCCGATTTGTTTCTCTAGACATGTCTGAATCATGCACTGATATGTTGCGCCAGTGATTTTGAGCCCAAAAGGCATTGTGTTAAAACAGAAGGGGCCGTGTGGTGTGATGAATGCCGTTGCGGCTTGGTCGGACTCCGCCATCTTGATTTGGTGGTAACCGTAGTATGCGTCGAGGAAACACTATGACTTGTGTCCTGCGGTAGCATCAATGATTTGATCGATGCGTGGGAGAGGGAATGGATCCTTTGGGAAAGCTTTATTGAGGTCTTTGAAATCGACACAAAGGCGCCAGGATTTGTCCTTCTTTGGTACCATCACCAGGTTTGCTAGCCAGTCCGGGTGTTTTATTTCTCTGATGAATCCGGCCTCCAATAACTTGGCTAGTTCCTCTCCCATGGCCTGTCTCTTAGGTTCGGAGAAACACCGAAGAGCTTGCTTGACCGGCTTAAATCCCTTTAGGATATTGAGGCTATGCTTGGCCAGCCTGCATGGGATTCCTGGCATGTCTGAGGGATGCCACTCGAATATGTCCCAGTTCTCACGCAGGAACTCTCGTAGTGCGGCGTCCACAGCGGGGTTTAACTGTGCCCCGATGGAGGCTGTTTTTGTAGGGTCCGTTGGGTGGACTTGGAATTTGACTATTTCATCTGCTGGTTTAAAAGAGGTGGACTTGGATCTCTTGTGGAGTATCACATCATCCCTATCCACTTTGGAGCATAATGTGGTTAATTCCTCGGCCGAGAGGGCTTCGGATAATGCCTCAAGGGCCAGTGCGGCTGTTTTGTTTTCGACGCGGAGTGATGTGTCCGAATCACTAGCGAGAGTGATGATTCCGTTGGGCCCGGACATTTTGAGCTTCATGTACCCGTAATGGGGTACGGCTTGGAAGATTGTGAATGCCTCCCGTCCTAAAAGAGCGTGATAACCACTGCTGAACAGGGCCACTTGGAATGTAATTTCTTCGAAACTGTAATTATTCGGCGTGCCGAATACCACATCTAGTGTGATTTTCCCAGCGCAGCGTGCTTCCCGACTGGGTGTAACAACCAAACCTCAAAGGATTTGAGTCTCTGTGCTTACTGTGCTAGTCCCTGGATCGAACTCGCTAGCACACACAGTATAGATGAATACCAGAATAGCAAGTGCATCATTTATTACAACGTATGATCCGGAATGTATAAAATAAAACAATCTGCATAGCACTTGGCTAGCTGTATTCAATCAAACAGCGGAAAGTAGTAGAAATAACGATGAGTCCTATCATAGCCCACTGGCGATGCTGAGTGCAGACTCGTGACCCTAACGGTACCTTACTCTTCGTCAGAATATCCTGCAACATGAGACGTTGCAGCCATATAGGTCAATACTTTGAATGTATTGGCAAGTTACACAGGAGTAATAATATAGCAGACCTACATGTATATGCATAGTACAACAAAGGAAGGCTTGAGGGTTTATTTTTGCAGAAAGTTGATTTTGTCCTCATAACTACCTAATAGTCAAATTTTTATTTAGTTCTTTTATTACTACAATTAAATACACAAGGTTGAGTTGGCAAAATCAACTCCAACGTACCCTTTATTAAGTTGCCCAACAAATTTATTAGGTGTCACATCTGTCAAGATCATCCAACAACTGTAATGGCCTAGTCGCTCAAATTTACCCATAACCGGGGGCACGGCTAATCATGATTAGTTTTTTTAATACTCTGCAGAGTTTAGTACGCTTTACCCACTGGACCCAACCCAAAGATTGAGACGAAGTCTTTTAGAAGCAGTCCCCTAGTCCCAATAGGAGGCCCATCCCAACTATTATATCTACATCTGCTGGCACATCCGGGTAAGAGTCCCACAACCGATCAACTAAGCCAGAGCCCATTTAGCCAGTGGTCGCACATGGAAGCTACCAGTCACTAAGTCTGTCTGATCTTTTTGAGCCTGGGCGGCCGTCCACTTACATTCAGAGGGTATAAACCATGATGTTCTTGAAACCACCCTAGCAATACCACTTCCGCCCAGAGGTGAATTAAATCCTGAGTTACTACTCAAATTATTATATATATATATATATAATCCTCACATAAGCTTAATGAATACATGAACCACCCCGTCTACAAAGCATAGCAACCTATAACTACCACGATTTACAAAGACGGGAAGATAGCTCAACAGCATAGCAAAATAATATAGTATTCCTATACATGCATATATTCATAGTGTGATATAACTAATGCATAGAAAACAATAGGTAAAGGATGATCAACATGTAACTTGCCTTGGTTCTGGTTCAAAAAGTCACACTGCTGACAATAGCTCGCGTCGCACTCCGGACAATCTACATGTTTCACACAATTCAACAAATCAATAACGAAACACGAATAGAACCAAAACAAAACCAACAGCAAGAAAAACCATTTTTGACCTCAACAACAGCAGCTTAGCAGCACCTAAATTGCACAATGGTCACAATGCAAAAAGAATCACTAAATTTCGTTAAACGGTTGGGAAGTTACGACCTCCGAAAGATTTGATTCAAATTCAAACGAATTCAAATTTGAACAGTGCAAACATGTGCAAAGTTGGAACTGTGATAATGTGCCGATTTTTGTGAGTGCACAGGAAAAAGAATTACCTAAATTGGATATATATAATAAAAGATATAGCTAGTTGAATTTTGGATGAAAATCTGTGAAAAACAAAAAGAAACAGAAATCCCCTGGTCCTGTAGCGAACTCCTGTGTTGTTCCTGTAGCGAACTGCCACGTGGCAGGGGCCTATTGGCTGAAAACCTCATGTGCGCGCGTGCTCACCGTGTACAGAGGAAAATGGCGGCGGCGGTCGCCGGCGGTGGTGGCGCTCCTCCGGCGACTCTCCGGCGAGGGGGAAGTGACAGGAGGATGCGGCGGTGAGTGGTGGAGGTGGTGGTGGTGTTCAACGGCGACGGGGCTCCCTCGAGCGGCGGTGGCGAGCTCCTGAACTCCGGCGTGCTCCGGCAAAGTTGGGCGTTGGTGGCGGCGTCGTCCTGGTGCGCTGCAGGTTAACCCGAGGTGTCAAACGAGTGCCGCGTCAAGAGGGGGTTCGAACGGTGACAAGTGGAGCGGTCGGGCGTCCTTACGGCGGTGGATTCGGACGGTCAACGACGGCGGCGGCTGAAGCTCCTCGGTGAGATCCAATTCGCCCAACAGAGGCGTGTGGATGACGGAAAGGATAGGAAAGAGGCTTCGGGGGTGCGGGGCAAACCCTTACGCGTCCAGGGAGTCCTAGGGGAGCATGAGGTCGACTAGGGGGCGAGATCGATCCGGCTCGCGCTCGGGTGTGCGAGCGGTGCGGCTGCACACGTGTTCGTCCGACCGGAGGAAGGGGATGGGGAGCGAGTCCCGCTGGTCAACGGCTGGGGCGAGGTGGATCGGGCACGGGCGAGCGATGCAGGTCAGATGCGGCTGTGCGGCGCGTACCGCTTCGCTGGAAAGGTGGGCTATGGGGTGTGTTGCTGCTGCGCTGGCTGGCTGGGCCGCGGGGTGTGCTGCTACTGCGCTGGCTGGCTGGGCCGTGGCGATGGGCCGGTTGGCTGGCCGGTTGGCTGGCCCTGTTTTTTGATAAAGACAGCAGCAGGACAAAATAAATAAAATACACAATATAAATTCCAAATGAAAATACCTAGACACACAGTAAAAATAGCCCTATAGCTATAAAATACAGGAACACTAGTTCCAATACTAATGCAATTTTGGAAATTCATTTTGATGCAAAAGGCCAGACAAACAGTAAAATAACACACAATCAAAATACTTTGAAGATCACAAAAATTACCAGAACATATCATATGAACTAGAAATAATATTCTGCCCATTATGAACATTTTTAAAATAAGGGAGAACTCATGTTATCTCCACTCCAAATAAATTTCCTTTTGTTGCATAATGATTTGAATATTCTAAAAAAGCAAATAATGCAATAAAAATATGATATGCATATGAATGATCTATTAACATCCTAATTTAGTAAAATTGGGATGTTACAAACCTACCCCCCTTAAGATGAATCTCACCCTCAAGATTCAGGCTGGCTAGCAAATAGGTGTGGGTGATCCTGTTTGAGATCTTCCTCTCGTTCCCAAGTAGCTTCCTCCTCTGTGTGATGATCCCACTGAACCTTGCATAACTTGATTGTCTTGGTGCGAGTAACTCTCTATGTTGTCTCCAAAATCTTAATAGGCTTCTCCTCATATGTCAAATCACTCTCCAACTGAATTGTCTCAAGTGGCACCGTGTCCCTCAATGGAACATCCATCATCTCTGCATGGCACTTCTTCAACTGAGATACATGAAACACATTATGAACTCCTGACAAGGATTTTGGCAACTCCAGCTGATAAGCTACCTCTCCTCTACGCTCCAAGATCTTGTAAGGCTCGACAAAACGTGGTGCTAACTTACCCTTGATTCCAAACCTCTTAATTCCACGAAGTGGTGAAACTCTAAGATATGCACTGTCTCCTACCTCATATGTCACCTCCTTACGTTTAGCATCTGCAAAACTCCTCAAATGGTGCCATCTTCAGACTAGCCTGGTAACTGTTATTATATGAGAACTCTGCATAAGGTAAATTATCATCCCAACTGGACCCATAGTCCAAAGCACAAGCTCTCAACATATCCTCCAAAATCTGATTTACCCTCTCTGTCTGCCCATCTGTCTATGGATGGAAAGTTGTACTGAACTCCAGCCTGGTGCCCAAGGATTCAGGCAACTGACGCCAAAATTTGGATGTGAACTGAGTACCTCTATCAGACACTACCTTCCTTGGAACTCCATGCATACAAACAATTTTAGACATATAAATTTTTGCTAGCTGAGCACTGGTATAAGTAGTCTTTACCGGGATGAAGTGAGCAACTTTAATCAGACGATCAACAACTACCCAAATAGAATCATATCCTGACCGAGTCCTGGGTAGACCTGTAATGAAATCCATACCAATCTCATCCCACTTCCTTTCAAGTATAGGCAATGGTGTAACAAACCTGCTGGCCTCTGATGTTCTGCTTTAACTCGCTGGCACACATCACATGTTGCAATATACCCAGCAATTTCCCTCTTCAAGCTAGACCACCAAAATCTTTCCCTCAAATCCAAATACATCTAGTATTACCTGGGTGAATAGAATAAGGTGAATCATCTGCCTCCTGAAGAATCAACTTCCTGATATATGCATCCTAAGGTACACAAATACGCTTCTCAAACCATATGGCTCCATGTTCATCCTCATGGAAACCTTCTGCCTTACCTTTAGCCATATTCTCTTTTATCTCAGCAATCTCCTTATCACCCTTTTGAGCTTCTCTGATCCTGTCAAGCAAAGTAGGCTTTAACTCAAGTGTTGCCAAATATCCCTTAGGAACCATCTCCAGCCTGAGATTCTTGAACTGCTCACATAACTCCGGTGGCATATCATCAATATTAACTGCATTAGCATGGCTCCTACGACTCAATGCATCAGCAACAACATTAGCCTTACCAGGATGATACTGCACATTCAAATCATAATCCTTAATAAGCTCTAACCATCTCCTCTGCCTGAGGTTCAAATCCTTCTGAGTAAAAATATACTTCAAGCTCTTATGATCAGTAAATATATCACAATGATTACCAATAAGATATGGCCTCCAAGTTTTCAATGCATGCACAACTGAGGCTAACTCCAAATCATGTGTAGGATAATTGTGCTCATGATTCTTAAGATGATGTGAAGCATAAGAAACAACTTTACCTTCCTGCATCAAAACACTCCCAAGTCCTTGACGAGAAGCATCACAATATACCTAGAAGTCCTTATGTATATCTGGCAGAGTTAAGACTGGTGCTGTAACCAAACGCTGCTTCAATTCCTGAAAGCTGGCTTCACATTCATCAGTCCAAACAAACTTCTTCTCCTTATTCAATAATTCAGTCATAGGCTTTGCAATCTTGGAAAAGTTCTCAATAAACCTCCTGTAATAACCTGCAAGGCCCAAAAAGCTGCGAATCTCCAACCGTCGTGGGTGTCTCCCACTCTGTAACTGCAGCAACCTTAGATGGATCAATTGGAACTCCATTACCTGACACAACATGTCCAAGGAATGCTACCTCATCTAGCCAAAACTCACATTCGCTGAACTTGGCATACAGCTGATGTTCCCTCAATTTCTCCAATACCAAACACAAATGCACCTCATGCTCTTTCTTATTCTTGGAGAACACCAATATATCATCAATGAAAACAACCACAAATTTATCCAAGAACTCCATAAATACCGTGTTCATCATATTCATGAAGTATGCAGGGGCGTTAGTCAATCCGAATGACATAACAGTATATTCATACAACCCATACCTCGTGGTAAAAACAGTCTCTGGAATATCTTGCTCACGAATCTTTAATTGATGATAACCAGAACGAAGATCAATCTTAGAAAACACAGTAGCTCCCTCCAACTGGTCAAATAGATTGTTTATCATAGGCAAAGGATACTTATTCTTAATGGTTACCTCATTCAGAGAACGATAATCAACACACATCCTCAAGGTCCCATCCTTCTTCTCCACAAACAAAACTAGAGCTCCCCAAGGTGATGAACTTGGGCGAATAAATCCTTGCGCCTGCAATTCTCTTATCTGCTTCTTCAATTCCTCCAACTCTTGAGGAGGCATTCTATACGGTCTCTTTGCAATAGGTCCAGTGCCTGGTATTAAATCAATCAGAAACTCAATATCTCAATATGGTGGCATACCTAGCAACTCCTCTGGAAACACATCTGGATAATCCCTCATAACTGGCACCTCTTCCAAGCTACCCCCTTAAGAGAGTTCACCTGCACCTGATTATGCTTATACTTACACACATATTTGATCCTCTTCCCTCCTGGTACACTAAGAGTGATAGATCGACTGGCACAATCAATACGACCTTTATATAACTGCAATCAATCCATACCCAAAATAATATCCAGACCTTGTGACTTCAATATAATCAAATCCATAGGAAAATCATGCTTTCCAATAGACAAAGTCAATTGATGACAACCAACACCTGCTATCATCTCAGCTCCTGGGGAACTCACTCTAATAGGCATACTAAGTGTTTTGGTTGGCAATCCATGTTTATCAACAAATACCCTTGAAATAAATGAATGCGATGCACCAGTATCAAAAAGAACAAGTGCAGGTACTGAGTTAATCAAGAACTTACCAATCACTGCATCAGGTTCATTATAGACCTCCTCAACATTAACATGGTTGACATGACCCTTTTGGAAGGGGTTTGGCTTGCTGACTCTTGAATCCCCATTACCGTTCTTGTTCCCTGGACAAGCATTGGAGTAGTGGCCCATCTGCCTACACTTATAGCATTGAACCTGGCTAATATCCCTCTACACAGGCATATTCTGGTGGCTCTGGTTATTATTCCCTCCATTACCATTACCATTACCTCTACCATTACCATTGTTACTCTTGTGCCCATTGTGATGATGGTGGCCATTATGGTTGTGGCCATTTCCTCCATGATGATTATGTCCATTACCTCCATGATGATTATGCCCATTACCTCCATTACCATGATATGAAGTGTGTGGCTTCTGTTGTGGTCCTGAATTATACTTATTATTATTGTTGTACTTTCTCTTGCGATTCTCTATGGCATGTTGCTTTCCCTCCAGCACAATAGCCTTATCAATAAAATCCTAAAAATTCCTAAAAGTGGCCACTGTCAACTGAAGGCTCAACTCATCATTAAGGCCCTCCAAGAATTTCTCCTGCCTAGCTGCATCAGTGTTAACATCATTAGGAGCATAACATGCAAGATTATTAAATTCCTCCATATACGCATTAACTGTGTGACCTCCCTGGCGCAAACTACAAAACTCCTTTTTTATACTCATAGCACCAGCAGACACAGGTGCAGCACAAAAAGCATCCTAAAACTGAGGCCATGTGGTGGTAGCAATGGGATAAGTGACCAAGTAATTGTCCCACCAAGCTGCAGCAGGACCCTCCAACAAATGTGAGGCAAACCTCACCCTCTCTGCATCAGTGCATCCAACCTTCTCTCCAGGTTCCTATTAACTGCACGGAGCCAGCCATCAACCACAATAGGTTCAGGGGAACTGGAGAACCTCTGAGGATTCAACCTCAAGAACCTGGTAAGCATATCCACAGGTGGCGATGGCGGCGGATTGTTGTTGTTATTGTTGTTGTTCTGGTTCTGAGTAAGCAACTGGATCAACTGGGCCTGTCCCTCAATAACTTGTTGTATGTATGGTGGTACTCCATTGCCATTGTTGTCTCCTCCTGCAGTATTGCGTCTAGTATCACGCCTCGGCGGCATCTGGTGGGCAAGCATAGATGAGTTATAGATATAATAGGGCCAAAAGCTATGTATATATAAATATATTCTACCCATATGCACATTATGATCAAACCAAGAAAACACAACAACGGATAACACCAACAAACAAACAACAAACAATATGGTAATATTTTATATATATATATATAGTCGAATAATTTCGACACTGAGCAATTTAACAACGACTACCAACCAAGCAAACAATCTAGTATCTTCATACCACGAAAGTGGGCATAATCAGATATGCTAACACGATAACATTGCAATATAAACAAATATGAATGGTGGTCTCAGCACTAGTTCCTACTTAACTGTTCAAGATACTTGAGGGAGTTAACTAATAAACAGTAAGAAGTATAGCTAGTTTATAAAATAATTTTCACTCCTATGGCTTTTCTAATCCATTTTCTAGGGTCACGTCCTACAGTCAACACACTGCTCTGATACCATCTGTAAAGACCAAACCTCGAAGGATTTAAGTCTCTGTGCTTACTGTCCTAGTCCCTGGATCGAACTCGCTAGCACACACAGTATAGATGAATACCAGAATAACAAGCGCATCATTTATTACTATGTATGATCCAGAATGTATAAAATAAAACAATCTGCATAGCACTTGGCTAGATTTATTCAATCAAACAGCGGAAAGTAGTAGAAAATAACGATGAGTCCCATCATAGCCCACTGGCGATGCTGAGTGCAGACTCGCGACCCTAACGGTACCTTACTCTTCATCAGAATATCCTGCAACATGAGATGTTGCAGCCATATAGGTCAATACTTGGAATGTATTAGCAAGTTACACAGGAGTAATAATATAGCAGACCTACATGTATATGCATAGTACAACAAAGGAAGGCTTGAGGGTTTATTTTTTGCAAAAAGCTGATTTTGTCCTCATAACTACCTAATAGTAAAAATTTTATTTAGTTCTTTTATTACTACAATTAAATACACAAGGTTGAGTTGGAAAAATCAACTCCAACCTACCCTTTATTAAGTTGCCCAACAAATTTATTAGGTGTCACATCTGTCAAGATCATCCAACAACTGTAATGGCCTAGTCGCTCAAATTTACCCATAATCGGGGGCACGGCTAATCATGATTAGTTTTTTAATACTCTGTAGAGTTTAGTATGCTTTACCCACTGGACCCAACTCGAAGATTGAGACGAAGTCTTTCGAAAGTAGTCCCCTAGTCCCAACAGGATGCCCATCCCAACTATTATATCTACATCTGCTGGCACATTCGGGTAAGGGTCCCACAACTGATCAACTAAGCCAGAGCCCATTTAGCCAGTGGTCGCACATGGAAGCTACCAGTCACTAAGTCTGTCTGATCTTTTTGAGCCTGGGCGGCCGTCCACTTACATTCAGAGCGTATAAACAATGATGTTCTTGAAACCACCCTAGCAATACCACTTCCGCCCAGAGGTGAATTAAATCTTGACTTACTACTCAAATTATTATATATACATATATATATATATAATCCTCACATAAGCTCAATGAATACACGAACCGCCCCGTCTACAAAGCATAGCAACCTACAACTACCACGATTTGCATAGACGGGATGATAGCTCAACAACATAGCAAAATAATATAGTATTCCTATACATGCATATATTCATAGTGTGATATAACTACATGCATAGAAAACAATAGGTAAAGGATGATCAACATGTAACTTGCCTTGGTTCTTGTTCAAAAAGTCACACTCCTGACAATAGCTCGCGTCGCACTCTGGACAATCTACACGTTTCACACAATTCAACAAATCAATCACCGGAACACGAATAGAACCAAAACAAAACCAACAGCAAGAAAAACCATTTTTGAACTCAATAATAGCAGCTTAGCAGCACCTAAATTGCACAATGGTCACAATGTAAAAGGAATCACTAAATTTCGTTAAACGGTTGGGAAGTTACGGCCTCCGGAAGATTTGATTCAAATTCAAACGATTTCAAATTTTAACAGTGCAAACATGTGCAAAGTTGGTACTGTGATAATGTGCCAATTTTTGTGAGTGCACAGGAAAAAGAATTACCTAAATTGGATATATATATATATATAATAAAAGATATAGCTAGTTGAATTTTGGATGAAAATCTATGAAAAACAAAAAGAAACAGAAATCCCCTGGTCCTATAGCGAACTCATGTACTGTTCCTGTAGCGAACTGCCACATGGCAGGGGCCTATTGGCTGAAAACCTCCTGTGCATGCGTGCTCACCGTGTACAGAGGAAAATGGCGGCGGCGGTCGGCATCGGCGGTGGTGCTCCTCCGATGACTCTCCAGCGAGGGGGAAGTGACAGGAGGATGCGGCGGTGAATGGTGGAGGTGGTGGTGGCGTTCAACGGCGATGGGGCTCCCTCAAGCGGCGGTGGCGAGCTCCTGAACTCTGGCGTGCTCCAGCGAAGTCGGGCGTCGGTGGAGGCGGCGTCCTGGTGCGCTGCAGGTTAACCCGAGGTGTCAAACGAGTGCGGCGTCGAGAGGGGGTTCGAACGGTGACAAGTGGAGCGGCCGGGCGTCCTTACGGCGGTGGATTCGGACGGTCAACGACGGCGGCGGCTGAAGCTCCTCGGTGAGATCCAATTCGCCCAACAGAGGCGTGCAGACGACGGAAAGGATCGGAAAGAGGCTTTGGTGGTGCGGGGCAAATCCTTACGCGTCCAGGGAGTCCTAGGGGAGCACGAGGTCGACTAGGGGGTGAGATCGATCCGGCTCGCGCTCGGGTGTGCGAGCGGTGCGGCTGCGCGCATGTTCGTCCGACGGGAGGAAGGGGATTGGGAGCGGGGCCCGCTGGTCAGCGGCTGGGGCGAGGTGGATCGGGCGCGGGTGAGCGATGCGGGTCAGGTGCGGCTGTGCGGCGCGTACCGCTTTGCTGGATAGGTGGGTTGCAGGGTGTGCTGCTGCTGCACTGGCTGGCTGGGCCACGGAGATGGGCCGGTTGGCTGGCCAGCTGGCTGGCCTTGTTTTTTTTATAAAGACAGCAGCAGGACAAAATAAATAAAATAAAATACACAATATAAATTCCAAATGAAAATACCTAGACACACAGTAAAAATATCCCTATAGCTATAAACTACAGGAACACTAGTTCCAATACTAATGCAATTTTGGAAATTCATTTTGATGCAAAAGGCCACACAAATAGTAAAATAACACACAATCAAAATACTTTGAAGATCACAAAAATTACCAGAACATATCATATGAACTAGAAATAATATTTTGCACATTATGAACATTTTTAAAATAGGGGAGAAGTCATGTTATCTCCACTCCAAATAAATTGCCTTTTGTTGCATAATGATTGAATATTCTAAAAAAGCAAATAATGCAATAAAAATATGATATGCATATGAACGATCTATTAACATCCTAATTTAGTAAAATTGGGATGTTGCACTGGGGATGATTCCTCTAAAGGTTGTGCTACTTTGCTCAATAGGGTTCCAGTCTATTTCAATCTTTTGAAGAGTTTCCTCATAGATGAGGTTTAATCCGCTGCCGCCGTCCATGAGTACTTTGGTGAGTCGAAAGCCGTCCACGATTGGACTAAGGACCAGTGCAGCTGGTGCCCGGGCCATTCAGAATTTAGGTTTGTCACTAGCATTGAAGGTAATAGCCGTGTCACTCCATGGATTTATTGCTGCTACGTGGCAGATTTCGGCCATGCTACGGATTGTTCGCTTGCGCCTATTATTTGACGCGAAGGTCTCGAAGACCGTTAACACCGTATTGTTATCCATGGGATGGTGCTCTGTGGTATTTGGGAGAAGAAGATCCTCACCACTTTTGGCCACCTGCTGGAGTGTCCAACATGCTCTGAGGTTGTGCGTTGGTATTGTATCCGTTGTACTATGAATTTTGCAGGGTCCGTTGAGCCATCCCTCTAGTACGGTCCCATACCCTGTAGAGGGTTTTTGCTTTTTGGTGGTTGACCCGGGTGTATTGTGATAATGCACCCTTTTGTTTCAGACTGGGTTTGTGTTCAGGGCCGGATTATCCCAAAAGTTTATTTCGGTTTTCCAGGCACTTTCCATCGCACAGTACTTATGTACTATGGACGCCAAGTCAGTGAAGCGTGTTATCTCACGGTGATTTATGGCGTTAAGGATTCCCTTGTCCTTGCAATTATTGCAGAATAATAGGATTGCGTCTTCCTCGCGACAGTCCTTAACCTTGTTCATCGCAAGGAGGAATCTGGCCCAATAGTGATGTACTGTTTCCTGGGGCTCTTGCCTGATGTGGGAAAGATCGCTTATGTTTTGGTGGGTGGGTGGAATTGAATCCGAACCCTCACCTGATCTGGGATCCAGGGGCTGAGGAATTTCCAATTTTGGAAGTTCCGCTTCCGGGTTGTGACCTGATAATCCTAGCCCGCTGCGTGACTCTAACTTTAGGGATCGGGTGTTGTCCTCCCGCGAACGGGCGTCCGGCTCAGAGAGCTCGGGAATCCGGACATAGTTGGTCCTCAAGATGGAGGAAAGGTCGCCGCATTGTTCCTCCACCACTGCAATATGATGGGTGATCGGTGGAGAGTTAATCTCCCTTTGATCGGGTTTAAGCCCAATCCGATCATAGTCCGTAGTGACTCCCAAGGCAGCGATGCAATCCAAGAGCTCGTTTAAGGAGGCGAGCTCCATTGGATCCATCTGTTCAGCGAGTGCGATTTGACATGGAGGCTATTTTCGATGACCCGAGAAGTCATCGTCGGCGCGGCGGCCGAACAGGCGGTCATGATGAAACCGCCTAGCCGGAGAGTTTGGCCGACAGCCAAAGTTCCCCCGATAGTAGTACCGTCTTTAAAGACAAGACGAGACATCCTTCCTTCTAGCGACGGCACAGAGGAACTCTCAATGAAAGCACCAATGTCGGTGTCAAAACCGGCGGATCTCGGGTAGGGGGTCCCGAACTGTGCGTCTAGGCAGATGGTAACAGGAGGCAGGGGACATGAAGTTTTACCCAGGTTCGGGCCCTCTTGATGGAGGTAGAACCCTACGTCCTGCTTGATTAATATTGATGATATGGATAGTACAAGAGTAGATCTACCACGAGATCAGAGAGGCTAAACCCTAGAAGCTAGCCTATGGTATGATTGTGTGTTGTCCTATGGACTAAAACCCTCCGGTTTATATAGACACCGGAGAGGGCTAGGGTTACACAAGGTCGGTTACGAAGGAGGAGATATGCATATCCGTATTGCCTAGCTTGCCTTCCACTCCAAGTAGAGTCCCATTCGGACACGAGACGAAGTCTTCAATCTTGTATCTTCATAGTCCAGCAGTCCGGCCAAAGGATATAATCCGGCTGTCCAGAGACCACCCAGTCCAGGACTCCCTCACCTAGATATTCTCATAATTATGCACTTTTCTATCAATTGCTCGACAGTAATTTGTTCACCCACCTTAATACTTATGCTATCTTGAGAGAAGCCACTAGTGAAACCTATGGCCCCGGCATCTATCTTTTATCATATAACTTTCCAATCCATTTTATTTTGCAATCTTTAATTTTAATCTATATCATAAAAATACCAAAAATATTTATCTTATTATTATTATCTCTATCAGATCTCACTCTCGTAAGTGACCGTGAAGGGATTGACAACCCCTTTATCGCGTTGGTAGCGAGGTTCTTATTTGTTTGTGTGGGTACAAGGGACTTGCGTGTAGTCTCCTACTAGATTGATACCTTGGTTCTCAAACTAAGGGAAATACTTACGCTAGTTTGTTGTGTCACCCTTTCCTCTTCAAGGGAAAACGAACGCAGTGCTCAAGACGTAGCAAGAAGGATTTCTGGCACCGTTGCCGGGGAGATCTACTCGCAAGTCAAGACATACCAAGTACCCATCACAAACTCTTATCCCTCGCATTACATTATTTGCCATTTTCCTCTCGTTTTCCTCTCCCCCACTTCACCCTTGCCATTTTATTCGCCCTCTTTTTCCGTTCCCCTTCTCTTTTCCGTTCGTCTCTTTTCGCTTGCTTCTTGTGTCGTCGTGTCCCGTCATGGTTAGTCCCTTATCCGCCCATTTGTCTCCCGAGTTTGAAGTTCTTCACTTCAAACAAAGACAAGGAGAAAATTTAAAAGATACTTGGTTTAGGATGATGGAATCTTACTGTAATTGCACCCTAGAGGTGAATTTTGGAATTTTACTTTGCAATTTTTATGTTGGACTGAATATGTCGCATAGACAACTCTTGGATTTCGTTGCCAAAGGGAATTTTATCGAAATTGATCCTAGTATTGCTCATGAAATCATAGAGGGAATACTGGGAGCGCTACCTCAACAAAAGGGGTCACATCATACCAAGGAAGAGACACAAGTTTTTGAAAAGATTTGCCAAGTTACGAAATTTTTACAAAAGTCTCTTGAACCTCATAAGAGTGTTAGTGGAAACCTTCACTGCATGAATATGTTGATTACCCTTTGCCATAAGCGGTTGGATTCTTTAGATCTGAAAATCTCTGAATATGAAGGGAAACATAAAGAACCTCCCGGATTCGAGCATGACTCCGCTAAAAAAATTAAAACCAAAGATGATAATACCTAGATCTATTCTTGCTTTTATGCCTAGCTAGGGGCGTTAAATGATAGCGCTTGTTGGGAGGCAACCAATTTTAATTTTTTTATTGCTTTTTCGTTCTGTTTAGTAATAAATAATTCATCTAGCCTCTGTTTAGATGTGGTTTTATGCTTTTAATTAATGTTTGTGTCAAGTAGAACCTTTGGGAAGACTTGGGGAAAGTCTTTGCGATCTTGCTGTAAAAAACAGAAACTTTAGCGCTGACGAGATTTGCTGCCATTTTTACTGGAGAGTGTGATTAAGTTGATTAATTTTACAGATGATTAATAGATAAATTCCTTACGTCCAGCAATTTATTTTAGAATTTTTGGGGTTACAGAAGTATTCGAAACCTACATATTACTACAGACTGTGCTGTTTTTGACAGATTTTGTTTTTCGTGTGTTGTTTGCTTATTTTGATGAATCTATGGCTAGTATCGGAGGTTATGAACCATAGAGAAGTTGGAATACAGTAGGTTTAACACAAAAATAAATAAATAATGACTTCATTACAGTACCTTAAGTGGTAGTTTGTTTTCTTTTACTGACGGAGCTCATGAGATTTTCTGTTTAAGTTTTGTGTTGTGAAGTTTTCAAGTTTTGGGTAAAGATTTGATGGATTATGAAACAAGGAGTGGCAAGAGCCTAAGCTTGGGGATGCCCAAGGCACCCCAAGGTAAAATTCAAGGACAACCAAAAGCCTAATCTTGGGGATGCCCCGGAAGGAATCCCCTCTTTCGTCTTCTTCTATCGGTAACTTTTCTTGAGGCTATATTTTTATTCACCACATGATATGTGTCTTGCTTGGAGCGTCTTGTATGATTTGAGTCCTTGATTTTGTAGTTTACCACAATCATCCTTGCTATACACACCTTTTGGGAGATACACACATGAATTGAAATTTATTAGAATACTCTATGTGCTTCACTTATATCTTTTGAGCTAGATAATTTTGCTCTAGTGCTTCACTTATATCTTTTAGAGCGCGGTGGTGGTTTTATTTTATAGAAATTATTGATCTCTCATGCTTCACTTATATTATTTTGAGAGTCCTTTAGAACAGCATGGTAATTTTCTTTGGTTATGAAACTAGTCCTAATATGATAGGCATCCAAGATGGATATAATAAAAACTATCATAGAAAGTGCATTGAATACTATGAGAAGGTTGATACTTGATAATTGTTTTGAGATATAAAGGTGGTGATATTAGAGTGTTCTAGTTGAGTAATTGTGAATTTGAGAAATACTTGTGTTGAAGATTGCAAGTCCGGTAGCATGCACGTATGGTAACTGTTGTGTAACAAATTTGAAACATGAGGTGTTCTTTGATTGTCTTCTTATAAGTGGCGGTCAGGGACGAGCGATGGTCTTTTCCTACCAATCTATCCCCCTAGGAGCATGCGCGTAGTAGTTGGTTTTTGATGACTTGTAGATTTTTGCAATAAGTATGTGAGTTCTTTATGACTAATCTTGAGTCCATGGATTATACGCACTCTCATCCTTCCATCATTGCTAGCCTCTTCGGTACCGTGCATTGCCCTTTCTCACCTTGAGAGTTGGTGCAAACTTCGCCGGTGCATCCAAATCATGTGATATGATACGATCTATCACACATAAACCTCCTTATATATTCCTCAAAACAGCCGCCATACCTACCTATTATGGCATTTCCATAGCCATTCCAAGATATATTGCCATGCAACTTTCCACCGTTTCATTCATGGCATGCTTCACCATTGTCATACTGCCTTGCATGATCATGTAGTTGACATCGTATTTGTGGCAAAGCCACCATGCATAATTTATCATACATGTCACTCTTGATTCATTGCCCTTCCCGGTACACCGTCGGAGGCATTCATATAGAGTCATACTTTGTTCTAGTATCGAGTTGTAATCATTGAGTTGTAAATAAATAGAAGTGTGATGATCATCATTAATAGAGCATTGTCCCAAAAAGAGAAATCCCAAATAAAAAAAGGCCCAAAAAGAAAGAAGAATTAAAAAGGGGCAATGCTACTATCCTTTTTTCCACACTTGTGCTTCAAAGTAGCAGCATGATCTTTATGATAGAGAGTCTCTTGTTTTGTCACTTTCATATACTAGTGGGAATTTTTCATTATAGAACTTGGCTTGTATATTCCAACAATGGGCTTCCTCAAATGCCCTAGGTCTTCATGAGCAAGCAAGTTGGATGCACATCCACTTATTTTCTTTTGTTGAGCTTTCATACATTTATAGCTCTACTGCATCCGTTGCATGACAATCCCTACTCCTTGCATTGACATCAATTGATGGGCATCTCGCTAGCCCGTTGATTAGCCTCGTCGATGTGAGACTTTCTCCTTTTTGTCTTCTCCACATAACCCCCTATCATTATTCTATTCCACCCATAGTGCTATATCCATGGCTCACGCTCATGTATTATGTGAAAGTTGAAAAAAGTTTGAGATTACTGAAGTATGAAACAATTGCTTGGCTTGTCATCGGGGTGGTGCAAGATGAGAGCATTTTTGTGTGACGAAAATGGTGCATGGCCAAACTATATGATTTTGTAGGGATGAACTTTCTTTTGCCATGTTATTTTGAGAAGACATGATTGCTTAGTTAGTATGCTTGAAGTATTATTATTTTTATGTCAATATTAAACTTTTGTCTTGAATCTTTCGGATCTGAACATTCATGCCACAATAAAGAAAATTACATTGAGAATTATGCTAGGTAGCTTTCCACATCAAAAAATTTGTTTTTATCATTTACCTACTCGAGGACGAGCAGGAATTAAGCTTGAGGATGCTTGATACGTCTCCAACGTATCTATAATTTTTGATTGTTCCATGCATTTATATTATCTGTTTTGGATGTTAATGGTCTTATTTATGCACTTTCATATTATTTTTGGGACTAATTTATTAACCCAAGGCCCAGTGCAAATTGATGTTTTCTTGCCTCTTTCAGTGTTTCGTAGAAAAGCAATATCAAATGGAATCCAAACGGAATAAAACCTTCGGGGGAGTTATTTTTGGAACAAACATGATCCAGGGTACTTGGAGTGGACGTCAAGCAACCAACGAGGAGGCCACGAGGCAGGGGGTGCGCCTACCCCCTGGGCACGCCCTTCACCCTCGTGGGCCCCTCGTGGCTCCACTGACCTACTTCTTCCTCCTATATATACCCATATACCCCGAAAACATCCAGGAGCACCACGATACCCAATTTCCACCGCCGCAACCTTCTATACCCAAGAGATCCCATCTTGGGGCCTTTTCTGGAGCTCCGCCGGAGGGGGAATCGATCACGGAGGGCCTCTACATCAACTCCATGGCCCCTCTGATGATGTGTGAGTAGTTTACCTCAGACCTTCGGGTCCATAGTTATTAGCTAGATGGCTTCTTCTATCTCTTTGTATCTCAATACAATGTTCTCCTTGATCTTCTTGGAGATCTATTTGATGTAACTCTTTTTGCGGTGTGTTTGTCGAGGTCCGATGAATTGTGGGTTTATGATCAAGTTTATCTATGAACAATATTTGATTCTTCTCTGAAATCTTTTATGTATGATAGGTTATCTTTGCAAGTCTCTTCGAATTATCAATTTGGTTTGGCCTACTAGATTGATCTTTGTTGCAATGGGAGAAGTGCTTAGCTTTGGGTTAAATCTTGCGGTGTCCTTTCCCAGTGACAGCAGGGGCAGCAAGGCATGTATTGTATTGTTGTCGTCGAGGATAAAAAGATGGGGTTTATATCATATTGCTTGAGTTTATTCCTCTACATCATGTCATCTTGCCTAATGTGTTACTCTGTTCTTATGAACTTAATACACTAGATGCATGTTGGATAGCGGTTGATGTGTGGAGTAATAGTAGTAGATGCAGAATCGTTTTGGTCTACTTGTCAGGGACGTGATGCCTATATACATGATCATCCCTAGTTATTCTCATAATAAAGCACGTTTCTATCAATTGCTCGACAGTAATTTGTTCACCCATCGTAATACTTATGCTATCTTGAGAGAAGCCACTAGTGAACCCTATGGCCCCCGGGTCTATCTTTTATCATATAACTTTCCAATCTATTTTATTTTGCAATTTTACTTTTAATCTATATCATAAAAATACCAAAAATATTTATCTTATTATTATTATCTCTATCAGATCTCACTCTCGTAGGTGACGTGAAGGGATTGACAACCCCTTTATCGCGTTGGGGTTGCGAGGTTCTTATTTGTTTGTGTAGGTACGAGGGACTTGCGTGTAGTCTCCTACTGGATTGATACCTTGGTTCTCAAACTGAGGGAAATACTTACGCTACTTTGCTGCATCACCCTTTCCTCTTCAAGGGAAAACCAACGCAGTGCTCAAGAGGTAGCATGGTGTCTTGGATGAGCAGCGGCTCGTCACGGACATAGCTCTCCAACAAAGTGTCTAAAAACTCCGGCACCTTCTCCGCTGGCGGATCGGCCCAGGCCGGGTCAAGGCCATGCACATTAAAGTCCAGCATCATGGCGATGATGGTGGATTGGCGAGAGTTTTTGCTTAGCGGGACGACTCCTGCCAGCAACCCAAATAGGGGCCCCTTGACGGCCTTGCCGGCCTTCGCGGCCCTACCGGTCCTCTGAGCCTTGTCGTCATTGTTCACGTCAAACTGAAAGAGCCTTTGACAGAAATGGGCATGCCCCATCACCGTGAAGTTGTGCTTCAGGCCAGGTCGGAGCCTCATGATGTCGGTCGCGTTCCTAAAATCCCAAGCCAGCCTCCCCTTGTTGTGCAGCAGGGCGATTCGGCACCCGATGAAGTCGGCCCCGATCATCTCGAGGGTGAGCCCGGCCATGGTGAGGCGATGGATCCTGGTGGTGGCGACCGCGAGCTTCTCGTCGTTGGCGTCGAGGTCGCTCCAGTCCTTGAGATGGGTCGGCGGGCTCTGACGAACTCGGCAGAACTCCTGCGGGTCCTTCTCCTCAATCCAGCACCACCGGCCCCGCCACTCCTCCCACCTCTCCTTCTAGGAGCCCTCCGGATACGTGCCCTTCTCCCGGGTCCTTGGGGTCCAGGAGATGTAGCCAGAGATGGCGCCCCCTGGTTGGAAGCAAAGGGAGAAGTAGTGGCGGAAGAGCGTCGTGCTGGGAAGCACTCCGGCAAAGCCCTCACAGAGGTGGGCAAAGAGAGCCATGCATGTCACAGCATTCGTCATAAGATCCAGAAGATGGAAGCCGTAGGTGTGCACGACGTCGTTGGAGAAATCAGAGAAGGGGGGCAGAGCCCGCAAGAGAAGAAATCGACGAAGAAGGGGTACCGATTTGAGCCGGCCTCGGCAAAATCGGCGGGGACGACGCACGTTGCAGGGTGCCCTATCGTCTTCCTCCCCCATAGGGGCAAGAAATAGTTCTTGAGGTGGACTACATCGACTGTCCAAGGGAAGTAGTTGAGCTGCGTCCGCCGCAATGCCGACTCGCTCTCCAGCGCCTCCTTCTCCCCGGCGTCCTTGGCCGCTCCCTTTCCCTTGCTGGTTTTGGGTGCCATGGCGGCTGGGAGAGAGTGAAGGATTAAGAGAAATGGGGGCGCGGCAGCGGCGAGCAGAGGCGAGAGCTTCGAGTCTTTCGCCCGAGGAAGAAGAAGGGAATGGCGGTTCCGAGATTGGAAAAGGCACAGAGGGTAAATGAGCACCTGACCTGCGGTTTTTCCTTTTTATGGGGAAGGCACAGGACGCCTCTTTACCACGATGTGACGCATGCATGCAGCAACCGCCCCACACACGACCCCCATGTCATGCATTCAATGCGGGTCATGGGGAAGCGCAACGAGCGAGGGAGTTCCTGTAGTAAAAAATCCGCCACGCGCGCGGCCGTGCACTTTTCTGGGTCAGGCCCAATAATGCCTCGCGCTTATATGTGGCCTAGGCCCGGGGGCTCCTGTCGGTGTACAAAAGTAGGGGTCGCTTTTTGTACCCCTTTACTTGTGCGCGGGCAGTCGCAGCCCCATGCACGCAACCATACTTGGCGGAGCGGAAGAAACCAAGATTACCAGAGCCGTGCCCAAGACCAGAAGCATGAAGAACTGAGGGCCGAGGTGAAACTCCCCCGGCAAGGTCCTTGCTGGGTGCGGCCTTCACGGCCCCGGCAAGAACCTTGCCGAGGCAACTTGCCCAATGCCAGCAGGGTTGCCGCCATTGGGCCTAAGAGTTCCGACGCCCTCAACCACATTGGAACCAAAGCTCGGGAGGCACCTCCGTGGTGGCATGCAGATCTGTGTGAAGACCAAGAACATACAAGACTAGATGAGAATCACAAGACGAAGATCCTCGGCAAGATCCTTGCCGAGGATACCCATGAGACCCCCCGACAAGACCCTTGCTGAGGACGCCCACGATGCCGCGGCAAGACCCTTGCCGGGGCCCCAGCAAGACCCTTGCTAAAGACATCCGTGAGGCCACAGCCAGGCCCACACCTTCCAAGACTCCACCACCGTTCCCACACAGCTGCCAGCCCACCAACTAGGCGAGCACATGTGTGGCGAAGTGCGGCCTCCAGGCTAACTCAGCAAGCACCTGCGTGGTGGCATGTAGATATTCGTGAAGACTCTACCACCACACCAACTCAGCAACCAGCCAGCGTGGCACTACACGCCTCGTCAGTTCGGACGCGCGTCAAAGCCAGGCAAGGCGGCGACAGCTGGTACGAGCTTCCTTGCAGTCCCCGATAAAGCAAGAAGGGAACGTCGGTAGTGCATTAAATGTGTTCGTCCTACGGTGCCAGGAGATAGACTCAACTACTGTACAACTTTCCACCTCCTGTGTGCCACTGTGGTAGCCCCTTTTGACTATAAAAGGAGGCGCACAGCATACTGAGAGAGAATTCGGACTTTTTGGACCCTACACGCTTTGTAGCTAGTCCAAGAACACTAGATAAACATAAACCAGGAGGAGTAGGGTATTACGCATAACTTGCGGCCCGAACATGGATAATCCCCCTGTGTTGATCCCTCAAACCCGCTCTTTCCACAGCCCCGCGCCCGCCAACCATAGCAAAAGGGATTCTTCGTGATCCCGCAGGTGTCCTTTCCCCCGACACTGTGAGAGATTTGCCTCAGGACTGAGTAGTTAGCATTACTTGTTCCTCAAGTAATGTTACCGTTGCTGCAAAATCCGACCATTGTGAACGTGTCGGTTGGCCATTGGCTGGACCTTGTGCCCAAAATGGTCATTTCCCATCAGGGAAGGTTACGGCTATAAATAGCCACCCTGCGCCGGCTTTGTCTGTTGGTTGCTCCATTTGATTTCGGACAAGATTATTGAGCAACCCCCTCTCTGAGCAATTTGAGTTTAAGATCCACTCAGAGAAAAACACTAGAGCCAAAGAATTAGATAGTGGTTCAGCATCACTAGAATCTAAGTTTAGTACGCTCCTCCTATTACTCTTGAGAGCTGCAAACTCTCTAGACTGTTAGGTGTCAATTTCTTCAGAGACCAAGAGTGATTGTAGTTCTCGAAGAAGAAGTCTATAAAGGTTTGGAGATCGCCTTCAAGTATCTACCACGAGTGATCGACATCAGTTGATGAATCGATTGTCGAGGAGAATAGGGTGAAGAGAGTTTATCTTCCGTGTTAAGTCACAGCCCCTCCAACGAGACGTAGTCCTTGTGCAAAAGGACAAACTAGTCGAACAAATACCTTGTCGCTATCAAGCACCTCCGGTTACCTCTGTTACTCAAGTTTACCTTCAATGCATTTTATTCATGTATTTTAGTTCGATGCATGATTTAGTTTCCCTTGAGTCATCTGTTGTAGTTCTTCTTACTCTATTTGTTGTTTATTCCATTGCTAGGTTCTAAGAG